>NC_056728.1:1824139792-1824294792 GCF_019279795.1 Protopterus annectens
TTTTTCCAATTTCTAGGATCTCATCTCTGAGTTCATGGGGATATCAGTTTGTGGGAACTGTCCAGGGAACCACATTTCCTAACTACAGTTCTGGGGCAAAAGTTCTAAAATCAGGGAGAGTTTCTTAAATATTACTCTTTTACTTTAAAAAATTAAAAAGTCCATCATGTCTTGTATCGTGATGTCTTTTCTGAAGAATGCCAAACAGAAAGCAACAATGCCTGGCATTATTGAATTACTGTAATATACTGAGGTTTGCTAGAATAGCAAACATTATAAAAGTTATAGGGCAAATATATCAGACGACCTACAAAATCACGGACAGTTGAATGGCACAGCCCTCAGTGTCTTGCCTAACAGTACAAAACATGTTTGTAAGACTTAGTTGTTCATGTATTGTTGCTGGACAGGGCACGCCTGTCATGTGTTGCCTGACAAAGTAGTCTACTTCCACTGGGTATGCTACTGTGACATACTCCTGCTCATGAAGCATGCTGTTAGAAACAGACATATAACACCAGCGTAACGTTTGTTCTCTGGGGTTCACTCCCCTCACAGCTAAGGGAGGTTGAGCTTTCTCAGGAATGGCAAGCATTGTAGCTCCCTGAGGAAGTTGGAGGCTCACTCCCTTAAAAGCCCATCAATTAAAATGTATCTCAGCCACATGAGCTCTTGGCAGAATGAGTCATCAGTCTAATGCAGTCAGCATGTGGGAGCTGCCACATCCTGTGACTTGGCAATTCATAAGGGAACTGCTAGTACCACCCTCAAGCAATCGCATGAAAAACGTTGAACTAGCTTGGAAATACAGGCTTCTATATACAAACAGCAAAAATTGACAAAACAGTACTCCGGTGAAAGATCTTCTGAAAGTGCTCAGCAGTTAAGGCGGTCAGGTCAGTATTTTTTGTACTTTGGTGAGAACACCCTAGGCAGTACTCCATTGTCCCTCTACCCCAAGTCACCAGAGAGTTTTTCAGAATATCTCTGAGGTCCTCCAAAAGTCATTCTCTTTTCTCTTATCAAACTATTCCCATGTGCAGCTTTTGCTTCAGCAACTACCAGCATTGCTACTGCTTTCCTGATTTACCACTAATTATCAGTCAAATCCTAAAAATAAATTTAGTTCTGCTTTTGTCCAGTACATATTACAAGGTGCACATTAAACAATACATTACACAACAGAAACATATTATCTCCTTTTGAAGTATATTACATACCAGAGAGACTGGTAGCTGTATTGGCCAAAAAAAAAACATGGTTACTGAGACACTCAGCTAAAAAGCCTACTATAGTTTATTTCCCTAACCAATGATATTTAACCTCTGCTAATAAAGTTGAGATAAAGTGTGAGAATTGACTTGACTTTAGTCAGTTTTCAGCACCGTGAGTACCTCATGTATGATAAATTACTGCTGTAGTGTAATTTTCCTCAGTCAAACTAACCGTGATACAAACTGCCTGTAAACAATATACTTCAAAAGTGTTACCATGCTTATGGCATACACAGTATGTCTGAAAGCCATTTCTAGTGACTTGTGTAAGTACAGAAATAGATTGATGCATAAATGAGTGCAAATTATGCAAGACATATCTTTTTTAAAGCATGCCATTGCGTAATAACAATGCATCATGATATGGTGTTGGGTAATTCATATTCACTCATAAAATGAAGGCTTTATTTAGTTTAATAACTGAGGCAGTGCCTTGTGAAGAATCAACAACTCCAGAGTGGATAAAATATGTTTTAATTATACCCACTTATGATATGCATCCATCCACAAACACTTTTTCCCAATATTGCACATGGGGTTGGGGTGCCACTTCAACAGTGACAATCATCTAGAGCCAAGGTTCACACTGCCTGGTATCTGGCCCTGCCATGGTAGTTCGTCCACACCACACACACACACACACACACACACACACACCTATGACTAATTTAGAGTGTCCAATCCACCTACTGCATTTCTTTGGAATGTGGGAGGAAACTGGACCACCTGGAGGAAACCCACACAAGCACAGGGAGGACATGCAAATCCACAAAAAAGTCACTCAAACTGAGAATTGAACCAGTGAACCTCTTGCTGTGAACCTCATTAATGTATAATACATGATCACTAACTTTAATGTATAATACATGATCACTGACTATGAGCTGCACACAAATCTCTCAGTTAATTTTATTGCTAAAAATTCAGTTCCCTATATGCTTTGCCAAGAAAATTTACTATAGGTGTATTTTCTAGATTTTCTTCCTGTTGTTAGTTCCCTTTATCCAGTAACTGACCATCAGCTAGTATGTGCTTCCTCAAGGTATCCCCCAGACTGCCACTCCAGCTTAGCCCCACTGGATTGGGATGTCAGTTGCTGAGTTGGTGTAGCAGGGAGGAAGAAGATAATCCAGTGTCTGGAGATGGAAAGGAAGCCTGCAGCCTTGTATATACTACTTGCATCACATTGTTTTATTTGCTATGGGCTAACCAGTCCCAGACATGTTTGGTTACATACTTATGATAGGCATGCACTGGCGACATATGAGAAGCTAACCTGATATGGCGACCTGCCTCTTAATACCCACCTCTCATGGCAATCATCACTCACCAGAGCTACAGTTTCATCACTGGAATATGTGACCTTAATGCATCCCCAACATGCCATAATGCCACTCTTTCCCTAAAATAGTCAAACAAGAACTGACCCATCACTCCCCTTTCCTACCCTCTCACCATCATCAAGTTCCTGGCTGTTAGTCATACCCAAATTGTTTGGGTTATAGTCAAGGCATCATTCCTTTTTGCTGCACAATGAACATGTTCTCTGAAGCTTTGGTTGTTTTGACTGATATATTCTTAAAAAGGCTGTACAAATATTAAGCCATTGTTATTCAGTGTTTTGACAAATTTCTTGCACTTAATCTCTGAAGAATGCCAAACAGAGAACAATAATGCCCATATTTCCAATTAAAAAATGCTGTACCATTTTTTTTACAAATAAAACAATATTTGCTAATATTCTGAAAAAAAGTTTATTTTGCACTTTCTAAATAAAAAAAGGTGAATTTTCAAAGTACTTGTTTGAATCGCAGGTATCAGGCTGAAGACTATACAAACATCTTAGCATCTATGTCTTTTGACGGGATTATGCAGGTATCTCATGAAAATTACAATACCTAAAGCTAAGTGATTCATGTTTAAGCAAGACCCATTTACTGCTAGCTACTAAGCTGAGACACTCATGCTGTCTAAGCAAGTCTAATTTACTTTTGGCTGACAGTAATGTTAAATTAGACTCGCTTAGGTGACATGAATCCCTTAGCCATAACCAGCATTTTATGACAAAGCTACATAATTCTTCAAAGAACATTGCTTTCTTTCTAAGACGTGACCATTTTTTTCCTTCTGATATCAGCTATTTAAAACAATTGATTTAGGTGTGGATGTCTTTTCTGCATGGACACGTACAAGGAAATGATAACCATGGTATAAATTATATGAATATATATGCTTTCATTTGTTACTGAAAAATATTTAATTTAACTTTTCAGTATTTATCTTCAGTGAAAAGCAGTGATCTCCAGGTGTTTCTGGGTAATATTTTCCCAAGTGAAAGAACACACTGTTTCTTCATAAAAACTGAATAGTTTAAAGGGTTGTGTCAGGTTCGATCCTGTGATACAAAAGGACTGATGGAAAACATTTGACTGAATTTTAATGGCTCTTCATTGGATAATTAACTTATGATGTCATTTATTTTTGAGTATTTAACATGATGAGTTGTGCTTCAGCCCACATCTGATGAAGTTGTTGAAACAAAAACGGATTTTTAACTACGTTAATGGTGTTTTTCATACTTCAATAAAAGTGTTTTGCTGCATTAATTCCCTCCGAGGCTTTATTGTTTCACTTTGTGAGGTAGTTACATACTAAAATATAAAGGGAAATTCATCGGAGAGATTAGAACCCTCAATAACCTTAACAAGAGCTGCAGTATAAAATTGTAATAAGACAACTAAGACACCTTGCATCTTCTCTAGTGGTCAAATTGGAATTTAATGAAGAAGAATTACACAAGTTCCACAGGATGATAGTGTTATCATCATACTTGCCCATGATGTCCTCTTTGAGGACATCTAACAGATGTAACAGACATGGATGTAGCATTAATAACTCACACATGTCTGTTGCACACAGCTGGGATATTACTAGTGTCCATTTAGAAAAGGTCCATGATGACATGTTGGTCTACTTCACAGATGAGGAGAGTCAGGATGTGCCTATACTTGCATGCATCAGGTGCTGTCTCCTCCACTCAGCTGGTGCATGTTGATGTACACCTTTCTACAGTAACATATTTTGTCTAGAAGATGTGCTGAAGTGTGTATCCAACTGTGTCAGGTAGGTGTTTGTTCTGAGTCACACTATAGTTGATCTGTGATTTTTTAACAGACCATTGATTCTGCATGATAGACCCAGATGAAGGTAAGACAGTGTACACTGTCTATCTTGATCTGGCCTAAGGTTTGGACACAATCCCCCACTCAGGTATCATTGAGAAACTCTCCCAGCTGGAGATTAACCCTTACGTCACTAGATTTTTAACCAATTGGCTCACTGACAGAACACATACTGTGAGAGTTGGTGAATCACCCGCTGCCAGTAGAGTTCTCACCAGTGGCATACCCCAAGGATCTGTGCTGGGTCCTTTACTGTTTGGAATCTATTTTTCAATAGTCCAGGCTAAAGTATACGGCCTTTGGCTTACCAAGTTTGCTGATTATTGCATATTGGGTGCAATCGAGTCCACCAATGATGTTAACATATTACAGGAGGGGCTAATGCAGACAAATGATTGGTGCCAAAGCCACACGGTCTATAAATAAATGCAAAAACTGTCATTATTTTTGCCTTCTGCGAAGTGTAATTCCCCGCTAATTACTGCATTGTCAACACTCCCCCTATGCTCAAACCCAGTGGTGCAAGACCTGGGAATACAGGTAGATAGCAATCTGAATTTCAACCACCAAGTTTCCACAGTGGTATGGAAAGGTTATGTCATGCACCTCATAAGTCAGGCCATGGTATCCAGATCTGAGGATGTTATAATAGCACTGTACTTGACCCTCTTCCACACACTAATGTGAAGATGTTGGGAGGGCAGCATGAAATGGATAGCTAGCCATGTCCAACTGTCACGATATTAAAGTTCTGCATGTTACCATATTGATGTGTGTGCAATTTGTAGTATTTGGTGGTTGTGTTTCCAATGTGCAGGTATACTTTAAGAGACAACTTTACAAACTTTATGCAAACAGGTGTCCACATTACTACACATATTGGAAAATCTGAATGTGCATTGTTATTCTAAAGATATGCATGATATATAAAGCACCATTTTTTATTTATTTATGTAGTGTAGTTTATATATTGTGAACAAGTACTGACATACCAAGGTTGCAGTGCATGGGGGAGGTACAGATGGCTGCATTGTGAATATGTCTTTTTCTTAGATAGTGCCTTTATTTTGTTTGTGTTTCCATATGTAGTTTCATGGCATTAACACTAAATGCACAGTAAACAAAAGTAATACATGCTGTTGTACACTTTGCATAGCGTACTGCCAAGCAGCAGGTTTGCGTGATAGTTGGTAAAGTGTCTGTGCACGTAAGATACACATTTCTTCCTTGTTTCTTGTTTGCACATAGTTAAGCAATGTGCAAAACGTGAGCTTCCTTGCTAAAATTTTGAGAGTTTTCAGTACTGAGGATATGAAAAACACCAGCTGCTTAACTAACTCTGTGGCAGCAGGTGTAAATGCATTGACATATTTATTTTTGAGCCCAAATGATAATAGGGTTAGAATCCAGGTGTATGCAATACTTTTAAATAAGCAGTGATAATGCAATGAAATTATTCTTTATATTACATTCAGTGTGTGTTAACTGTGTCAGCATAGCGCACAGTGTTTAAGCAGCATTTTGCAGAGGTAACCACACCACAGAAGAGCCGTTCACCATTGCTTATCATTGGTGTGCAATGCCAAACTCTGCACAAACATAGCAGACAAAAAGTGACGGGCTCCAATTATTTTTTTTGTTTTTTTTGGTACTTGTGTGTTGTGTGTGATTCTATTTTTTGACCTGATTATAGGTGTTAAAATGGGGTAGATAGGAAAGTGGTGAAATGGGGGGCAAGCAGGGTGAAGAACAAAGGGAAAGCAATATAGGAATGTGCAGGAGGAAGGTAGGAAAGAACAGTAGCTAGCTATTTCTTCAACAGTGTAAAATGAAAATATGTACAGAATATTAGCTGAATTTGGTCTGTCACCTCCACAAAGAGGGGTGACAACAATGCCATCATGTTGTATAGCCAGTTGGACCAAATCAAGTGTGTCAAGAAGACATGTACACAATGGACAGCTATGTATGGGACAATATATATATATATATATATATATATATATATATATATATATATATATATATGTATGTATGTGTGTGTGTGTGTGTGTGTGTGTGTGTGTGTGTGTGTGTATTTTTTTTGTGGAGTGGTGCCCTTTTTCTTTTTACTTCAGTAAAAGAGGAATACTGGGTAAGGGATGTTGGTATTTGTCATGTAAGTTGGGTAGGTGAGGAAGCAAATGTAAATAAACAGAACAAACAAGACAAGACACATGGACAGTGAGAGACACACAAGGTTGGGGGGCACCATGATTGGGTGAGGGAGGGCACAACACAACCCCATGCCCATCAAGCATGGGAACAGTGAGAATCTAGTCCTCACCCACAGGACTGTCATCACTGTCCCCTTACCCAACTGGCTGCTGGAGTGTTTGACGTGTCCTCTTATGCACCATGAGGGAAAGCAGTCTCACCACTGGTGTAGGTGTACACCAATGATGCTGTGCATGACCCTATGCACTATCCCTGGCATCTCCTGGCAGATGATGAAATCCCCACATCTGCCAGTACTCCTGGAGAGTAGGGCCACCTGAGGGCACAGAGAGTGCAGGGGAAGGAGAGGCAGTACTGCCAGATTGGATCCCAGATGTGATGAGTGTTGCTGTCGGAGCTCGTGGACTGGGGTAAACTGAGCCACTGGGCTTGGCCTACCTATCTGTGAAGCATTTAGTGATTTGTTACAGATGGATGACATGGAAACATTTTTACACCACAGAATAGAAAATAAAAAAAGAGATAAGGGTTTGGGGTGAGAGAAAACAGATAAAATTAGTACCATCATATGTGACATTGACATGGAAACATTTTGACAACACATAATAGAAAATAAAAAAAGAGATAAGGGTTTGGGGTGAGAGAAAACAAAGAGATAAAATTATTACCCTCATATGTGACATGCAATGTATTTATGACAATGATACAAGTATTTTATCTAAAGTTTTGCATACAAGTGTGCTCCTAACAACTACAAACTATAATTATAGATTGCCCAAAGTAATTCTTGTAATGTGCAGATATTGTACAAATGCTTGGTCCAATTATACAGATTAAAGTTAAGATCACCTGTGTTGAATTTAATTTCTGTGATATTATTAAAGCATTTATGCCACTTGTGTAGAATTTAATTTCTGTAATATTATTAAAGAAGTGCAATATTTTATACTTGTTACTTGTGGTATTTGAACGACAACCTCTGACTACAGTTTAACACTTGACTCCCATAGTTGGTTTGTACTACAGACTGATGCATGCATACTTGCTTTTACAGTTAGGATATGCATGCTTACTTTGCTACTACTGTATAGAAAAGAACATTTTTCTCTAAATCTTAAAGATACAATAATACTTCTCTTGTGTTGCATATATATACCACTTGCTTCCCACAGTCTCTCTAGATGCTAAGCATGGGCCTTCCTATTTGCATCTATTTTAGAATTAGCTGTGAAAAGAAAAGAACAGAAGAGCATTGTTCATATCAGTCTTGCATATATTTAGCTTTCTAGGCATTATAAATTCTCATTATTAGCATACTTACACAACTTTGGGATGTTGCCAGTTCGAAAGTCATGCAGCCACTTGTTGAGTGTATCCATCTTGTGCCTTTTTAGATTGTTGAAGTGGTGCCTACAATGTTCTCCAGTTTGTGGGATGCCAGTCACACTGGATACAGCCTTGGCAAGACCATTCCAAGCACCAGATGTCTACTGGGAGCCAGAATAGTCCTCCTGCAGAAGCCTTTGGCTTTGGTGCTATAACAGGAGTCCAATAAATATTCTGGAATCGTGAATAACCCACATCTGTCCCCTAAATCGGACACCTTCCCCTCTAACACCAGGCATGTCTAATCTTAAAGCAGTACAATAACCAGTAACGATTTCCTGCAAATTCCTGTTATCATGTTTACTGGTAGTGTGCAAACCCGAGCAATGAGGCCAACCGTGTTTGTGTGAGTGTACAGCAACTGTGCCAAACACAAAGGAAACCAGTTTTGACAACTGGAAGATTAATCTGACATTTGACATTAGTTTGAGGGGTATTTGATGCTGTAACTGCTAGGTGAATTAACTTTTGAGACATGCAGTGGGGCATAAATTTCATGACCTGATACATGTTTGCTTGGCTTTATGTACTGCTAAAACTGATTTTTACAGTGTGGGATTCAAACCTATGCATAAGGGACAAAACATTTTCTTCCACAACAGTGATTTTCCATCTTTGCCACAGAAGAAGTGCTTCCCAGATATAGTCATGAATCATTTATAAATACAGATGACAGACTGAGCTGTTAACCATGTATGTGTGTGACCTGACAAGGTCCTTGTATATACATTCATTTATGTACATGTCTTAAGTGTGAAGGCCATCCAAGTTCAGACAGCAGAATTATACTAACAGAAACATAGCAGACAGTATACCCTTAGTCATACATCTGAACCTTCAAAACACAGTAAGAGTGTCTTATCCCTCATACAAATTCATATCAGCTCCAATATTTATAAATATGTATACATTGTCATGAGTGATATTTAATATAATGTGAAATGGATCAACAGTAAAAATGTCTGGAGTTTCCTGTATTAGATCCCAGGACCATGTGTATGGAAGCCCTACACTTACACTTTTTGCCACAGGAATATTGAAATTACACTTGATATTTTACTGTTCATTAGTATAAACTGAACTGTCACAACAGTAAAAATATATTGCACTTCCTGTATTAAAGCACAGGACCATCTACATTGCAGCTCTATGTTTACATCTCCTGCCACAGGAATAGTTAAATAACAGTTAGATATTTCCATATTCATTATTAACTTCTGTATGTTAACAGCCATGCAACGCCAATACTGTGTTTGAGTGGTGCCCAAAACACAGCTGATACAATGCATCTGTTTTGAAATTGTTGACTGCCTGTTTCTTCTCTTCAATGGCTGCATGTGTTGGGGAAGCTTGCTAACCACCATGCAACATCTCTTAGTGGTGTTGTGACATGAACAAAGCAAAAACTGCAACAATATATCTTTTTTGACATTTAGAATGTCTACCCCCTGTCTGCAGGTGTTCTGTCAGCTTCCTGTGTGGGCCACTAGTCCAAGCTTGAGCACTACTAAGCATCACACAAATGAGATAAGCAAAGCTAAACATGACATTTATTGTGTTTCTCTGTTTCCCCTGTGTGTGCTAAGCCATGCACTGTGCAAACACTGGCATGAAAAAATAAAAAAGGGAAAATTATGAGAAAGGATGAAAAGAAGTCTATTAAATAAATACTACATAAATTTATGTTAGTACACATGAAATATTTTTGCACAGGTCTGGATATGAACTCTTACTCCAATGAACTTTCAAAACACAGTAAGGGTGTCTTATCCCTCTTTGCCACAGAAACAGCTTTGCAGCAGGGAATGAAAATCATTGTACATACAAGCAACTGTAACATCATCCACAGTATTAGCAAAACATATGACAGTTGTTTATACATGTATTCACTTCAGATGTAGTGCTATGAGTGATTACACAACCATTTATGACCATACACGCAGCTCTGTCTTATCTATCTGTGTTTGTTGCCCATTCTTGTCTTATCTGACTAGTAATCTGAGACATGCAGTCTCAAGGCATTCTATATCATTGCCCTTAAAATGTATCTAGATATTAAATGACAATAATATACAGTTGTCAAATAAATGAAGGGGAGGTTGGATGTTACTGAACAGAAACTATGAAATGTGTACTGCTTACTTACATTTAAAACATTGATAGAATTACTTCTACAGTTTGTGAGTCTATTCTGGCTGACACACCCACTGGAGGTAAGGGAGTCTGAATTGTTGTTGTGTTTTCCTTCCCCCTACCAGTAATCATTCACAGTTGCCATCCATTAGCAACAAACACTGAGGGAGTCCCTGCACTATGTTTACATCTGCAACACAAAACCAAGTATTTGGGATTCAGCAATTCTAATGAGTTCACATCTCATTTGCATCTTTGCTGTGCTCACAGCACTGACTCTACTCTATAAAAAGGGAACTGTGTAGCTAGGGAACCTGAAGGTGAGGAGATTTATTTATGTGGATAACACAGAAGAAGATATTCTTTTGGAATTTATCTGCATAGAAGAGTACTGATCGTGATAAAGTATGCTTGCATTTTTCAGTTATATGTTGAAGATATATATATATATATATATATATATATATATATATATATATATACACACACACACACACATACAGACACATACACACACACACACACACACACACATATATATATATATATATATATATATATATATATATATATATATATATATATATATATATATATATATATATATATATATATATATATATATATATATATATATATATATATATATATATATATATATACACATTAGCAAATGCTACCTTTATCTGTATGAATGTCTTAGAAGTTTACTGATGGCATAAGCATGTTTGTCAGGGCAATTTACTTTTTCAGATGTACAACCTTATTAACTGCCATCACAAGTGCTAATGTTACAACTATTTTTCTCTTTACACTATTTTATTGTTATTTCAGTGAAATGTAAATGTCCTATATTGTCAATTTCACAAGGGTGTTAGGCTTCTAGAATGGCCCATAGATGCCTCTAGGGGAGTGTTGGCCATAGGTAGAAGTGACTGACATTGCATAAAATTGAATGTTTTGTGGTAAATGTGTAGACATATTTTTTGGACAGTTTGATAGCACTTTTAGCAGTTCACTGATGGTTTGTTAGCAAAATGTGTAATTTTTGTCTGTTGTTTTGGAGGTGGGGGAGCCAAGTTCCATGTCTGTGTTGGCACAAACAAAATTTGCTATTGTTACTCTCCTTGTTTGGATACAGCCTTGCTTTGTGTGTGATTGTAATATGTTACAACCACATCATTTATTTTTTTTATATTTGAATATCACAACTGTTTTTTGTTTCTCCATTGGGTAATATTGAAATACTACCTTTTATGTGTTTTATCTAAGCATGGTTTTACTTATGTGTATTATCTTTCTTTTGTGTTTATGCCATGTAGGACTATGGCACCCTGGTGTCCCAATCCCAGCAACCCCCCCCCTTCAATGACCCTGAGAATTAAGTAATTGTAGAAGCATTTACGTGACATGACTCCTTTCCGCTTGAGACAGGATGTGGGGATATGCCTAGCAGAATGCAAATTTGGCAGCAGATAGTGGCTGATTTAAATACAGTAGGTGGCCAGAGCAGGATATATGATCAGGTGTACCATAGGACCACTGACATGATTCCATTGGCCTGGAGGATAGCAGTTGCAGTGTTTTCCTTCTCCCTACCAGTAAACATTCACAATTGCAATCCATTAGAACAGATTGCTATTGGAAGGAGGAGGCTGTTACACAGTCGCTACTGACACCAAATGAAGAGTTCCTGTCCACTGTCAGGGATCCAGAAAACTTAGTGGAAAGTGCACAACAACATGTCATTGATGTTGGGGCTGCTGTTTCAGGGAAGACAAGTATGTCTCTATATCACTCGATGGGTTGCCAACTGGCTTACTGATAGAACCCACACTGTAAAAGTGGCTGACTCCAAATCCAGCTCCAGACAAGTGACAAGTGGAGTACCTCAGGGTTTAATCCTGGGACCTCTCTTGTTTGGCATCTACTTCTCTGAAGTACAGGCCAACACTAAGGGACTCTGGCTAACAACGTTTGCAGATGACTGCAAACTGGGAGCCATTATTGAATCCCCAAATGATGTGGATACTCTACAAAAGGGCCTTACAGAAACAGATGCTTGGTGCCAGAGTCATGGGCTCAAGCTCAATGCCAAGAAATGTATAGTTATCCCCTTTGGGAAAAAGCATGTACCCATGAATTATCACATAGGTGGCAGTACACTAAACACCAAAAGTGTGATAAGAGACTTAGGGACACATGTGGACAGTGGTCTCACCTTCAATAACCACATCGCCACAACAGTCAGGAAATCCTTCTATGTGGCACAACACATCACTAAGGGCTTTTCATCCAGAAAAAAGGAGGTCATTGTCCCACTGTACTCATCCCTCATTAGACCCATTATAGAATACAATGCCCCATTTGGTATGTACCTCTCAAGACATCTGCAACAACTGGAAAGGCCACAGAAATACCTCACTAATAGAATCACAGGCCTAAAGCAGATGCCCTATACTGACCACCTTAAAAAACTCCAGCTATACTCTGTCGCATATCATCTACTCCGAGGCGATCTCTGTTTAACATACAAGGCCATGTCAAACCCAGAGCTGTTTGACATGCTACACTTAAAGAAATCCCAATCCCTCAGAGCCACACGCTCCAGGAATCTAAATCTTGTAATCACAATAAACAAAACATGCTGTAGGGATAGGTTCCTGAGCCAGAGACTCCCTAGACTCTGGAATAGACTGCCCATACATGTCAAGCAGAGTGCCTCTTTGGCCCTCTTCAAAAGGAACCTTGATGACTGGATGGGAGAAAGGAAATTCACCCCAGGATCACGTCAGTTGCCCTGCTAGACAGGGGTCCAGGGAAGAAAATAGTGTGGGAAGAAATAGACAGGGAATTGTTATAGCTAGGCTTGTATAGGCTCTAGGGTCAATAGCCTAGTACCAACCTATGAACCTATGAACCTATGTCCCAGGAAGAACTTCCAGGTAGGCTTACCTATCTCAATTGTTCTTGTATAGTAAAATATTGACAGGAATACTTAAGTTCTGTTTAACATAATTTATTTTTTAGGGGGGGATAGTTGTAAATTGGTACAGTGAGCACATTCTGGTTGATTACATATGGGCATGGGGTGGACGTGTCATCCAAGTTCTTCTTAAAAGCATCTTTAATGGGCGTATAAAGGGAAAAAAAGTTTTTATCCCCTCTGTTACTGTTAATTGTGATGATGGTGTCCTTACCTTTTGCTTAACTTCTTCTAGGACCATCCCCCATAGGGACCTTACAATCATCTGCACATTGTAAGCCAAATATTTTATGTCAGTATTGATGAGCAGTTCAAAGAAAATGTTATTTTATCCATATATGGGATGCGGGTGTCAGAACATTTGTGTGTACTGCTGTACTGTCTGTAATAGTGGCACCACTGTTAGTTTGTTAGCATATATTGGACTATAGTAGTCCAGGTATTAATTTCTTTCCTGTGTTTGTTGCTTATTATCACAGGTGATCCTGACAGTGGAAGTACAGGAATCTTACCACCTGATGTCAGAATATCAGCAGACTCTGATGATGATGGGGGCCAAACAAAGGCACAGTCAGGGGTGGAGAAGTTGAATCCAACACTGAGGTTGACATTCATTCATCCCATGTAATTTCATCAGACATAAACAGTAGGTCTACACCAACCTATTCCAGCAAGCTCCCAGATATTGGACAAGTGGAGGGTGAGACAATCAACATAGTGTGGTTACTGTGGCTTCAGTGCCTGTTAACTTTGGCTGAAGCAAAGTGTGGGTGAAGTGCAACCAGGAGGGTTATTAGAGATGCTTGGAGGAGGCCTACTGTGCATCCTCCACCTGATCCAGATGTGTCTTCCCTTGCCACTTGACATATCATTAGGGCTGTTATGGAGGTGCAGGCATATTCCAATAGGTCCTCCGGAGAAATGCTTAGAGTTGTAGATATGTCATAGGCTGACATGTGTGACTGTTTCCCCATGTTGCCGATTCAATGACTCAGGTGAGTGACACATTGGAATGGACAGTGTCTGTGATGGAATGTCTGCTGGGAGGAGGACAGCATCCACTTGGGTGTAGGCAACCACATCATCTGATGTTAGCCAACATGGCTATGGGATCATGCAGCCATAGTGGCACTACTTCCACTGCTCTATCAGTGGTTGAGGTGTCCACAACTAGATGTGGCAGGCCATGGGGGTCATAGTCCTGGGCATCCTCGTGAGGAGACATCATCTAGCAGACATTAGTCACATTCAGGTATCAGCAGTACATCTGACTGAGGGTGTGGACATGCCAGTGCAACTCTTGGCAGAGCTAGTCCTTATGGTTGGGTATGACAGCGATGAAATGCCACCTCTACCATGCATGGCTCACACCTGTCCGACATACCAAAACATAGACCTAGCACAGAGCTTGGCTTTGTTCCTGCCAACACTCTCACACCAATTTCACCTGGAGGGGCCCGTACAGACACACACACACAACAGTTACATGGTTCAGCTGTGAGGCTTAAAGTTCATTCTGTCTCAGTGGCCATTTGTTACTTTATCCAAATGTCTGCCTGTTTCTTTCTCTTAATCACATGTACACACTCACTTACCTTTTGTGTTGGCCTAGGATTCCTGCACCCCCCCCCCCACAACACCCTGTGCAAGTGATCATAATTGCGTCATATTCTTGTTTTCTATGTTTTGGACTCATGGATACATAAGCTTTGTGTCGGATGCTCCAGGAGCATAGCTGACTTAGTGCTTATTATATCTGTGTTTGTGATGTTGTTTTGCTAATTGTACTTTTTACATATTTTGGTCTTGCAAAGTTAGACAGTTGATAGAATCAAAACAGTTTTTGCATCAGTATTTTAAGAATCTTCTGTGGGTTATGAAGTCTGAAACTGAAATGTGTCTCATTAATTTCTAACTTCTCTCTTTAATGATTTTCCAATAGAAAAGTATAAGGCCAAACGGAGGACATTCTGTGACCATCAGTAGTTTTGAGAGGTAGGAATGTGTGAATCTTTGATGCCCGAGGCCTATTACTGGATACAGGACACATGTATTCACATAAGTCTTTCCTGTCACATGTTGAAGTAATTGCTGTACAAATCACCCATCTTTTACTTACTTACATTACCAAGTAACAGCATGTAAGGAAATGCAATTCATTTGTATTATTACACAACTCTGTTTTAACACTCCGGGTTCAATATTTACCTTGTAAATCCAGCAGCTGCTACAGTTTTAGTTCAGGGTTGAGTCTATATGATGCTAGGAGTACACAGCCATTACATGGGTAGGTAATGGTTGTGAACATTGCCTGGTATCAATGTTACTATATGTATGTGCGTAGGATGAAGGTTTTAGCCCCTTAGGTGGTGAGTAAGTGTGTTATGCATTGCCTCTTAGCTAATGCAAAGGCATATTGAGCACACCTACATCTGCCTAAACCCACAGCAGCTGCTGATTCCCCCTCTGACTCCTCACCTGCGTGTGGCTGTGGTGACTTTGCCATTGTTGGTGGGATGTGTGTCTCTTCCACTTGTTGATCCAGCTGAAGCTGATTTCTCAGGTTGATGTCGTGAACAATGGCACAGACAGTGAAGATTTCAGTACATGTATGTGGATTGTACTGCAGGGCTCCACAGATGTATCTAGGCAGCAGAACTGTGACTTCAACAGCCCAAATACATGCTCTGTGATATTTCTGGTTTGAGTGTGTGGATCATTACGCATTCTTCAGTGGGTGTTCATGCATTTCTGATGGGCGTCATCAGTCACGATTCCAGTGCATAACCTGCATCCACCAGTAAAAACCCTGGAGGATATCACCTCTAATGAACATCTGATATGGTTGGGAGGTATGCCAGATATGTAAGTCATGGTAACAGCCTGGGTTGCCAGAACACACATTCAGGATGATTCCCTTAACATTATACATGACTTGGCAGTTAATGGAGTGGAAGCCCTTTCTATTTATGTAGACCCTTCCCTGTTCCTCAGGTGGTGCCTTGATTTCTATATGTGTAAAATCTATGGCACCCAGTACTTCAGGGTAGTGTGCTGCAGGGTAGAACTCCTACGTGTTTGTAGCCCTGTCCTCAGGAGTACGGGGAAAAGATATGTGGTCACTGGCATGCTGGAGCATAGTATTCAGGAATTGATGGAGGATCCCGTATGCTGATGCCTGTGACACACCCAGCATGTCCCTTTTTGGTCTCTGAAAAGTTCCTGTGGCTAAAATTATAAGTGTAACACATACTTTTGTCTCCACTGGTATTGGTTCTCCTCGGTTTGGCCTGGATCTGAGTTGAGGATGAGAGAAGCTGCTGAGTTCCTGTACTGTGTCTCTATCCACCCTGTAGTGCTCTACAATTTCTACCCCATGCAGATTGTGATAAGTTAAATGAGGTCTAAAAACTCTTCTCCTTCTTGGCAGTGGTCTGTTAGCTGCAGCAACAGCATAGACTTCAGCCTGTTGCACATACACATGAATTAATGCAACAGCAGCCCCTAACATTCTTTCTGTGTAGACTCCTTTCTGTGGCTGTATTCCAACAGGTTTTGGAATTCGTTGGGAAAAGCAGCACTGAGTCGACATGGTTGCTTTAAAGCTTGTTGAATAGCTCCTCCATCTTGATTTGGTTGATTAGCATACAGTTCATCTGCTTATGCTATAAGTAGCATGCCACAGTGCTTACCATGGCTGTGCTGTAGAGCTGCTTACTGAATGCAAAACAGCACATAGTCTTAGCAGATCATGTAGGGTTTATTGAATCTGCCCAGCAGTTTTTGCATCAGATTTTCTAAATAGTGGACAAGTAAATACCTAGATAACATATGGTGCAAACAGTACAGGACTGCTCCAACCATCCTTCTTTAGAATGAATGAATTAAAAATTTGAGTTACAAAGGTTAAGTGATGTTTCCAGCTAAACAGTTTGTGTTAAAAGGTGAGTCTTCTTATATCTTATACTCGTCTGAAGAAGCTAAGAGCATTAGCAAAATTAGAGACTGTGGAAAAGGAACTAGAAATCAGTATTAAACAGAATGAAGTTATTAACTCTTCTCAGGGAATAGTGCATTTTGTGCTATCAAAATAACAAGAGGAGGGCAGGATAAAAACATATTCACTGGATAAAAGGAAACATGTTTCTAAAGTCATCTCAGGAGTACAAAGATGCTGTAGTGAAAAGGTATGATATCACAGAAACATGAACAGAATCATTCATGAAATATAAATATAGGCACACAATAGTCTGATCATTGAATACAATACCCATTTTGGTATAATCCAAAATGGGCATGGAGTATAGTGCCTATTTTGGCATATACCTGTCCAAACACTTATTACAACTGGTGGGATCATAGTGCTTTCTCAATAGAAACGTTAAGGATATTGGCTAAGGCTCTTGCCACCCCCATAGTGCCTTTTTTAGGCAAGGCTCAAATTCTAAACCTACCACCCTAGAAAACAAAAATGGGAAGAAATTGAGGGTAATGCTGCTGAATGCCAGAAGTCTAAATCTCAAAATGCACTCACTCGAGGCCCTTCTCAGTATGGAGAACATCGATGTCTGTGCTGTAACTGAAACCTGGTTCAAGGCTCCTGAGAGCACCCCGGCACTATTAGGTTTTACCTCATATCATGCGTTCCAGCCTCAAAACCCGGACCACACCACAAAATGAGGGGGTGTATCCATATTCATAAAGGATACCCACACCTCCAGGTTGGTGGCAACGCACGAAGCTTCAGAAACCATCCAGGTGCAACTAACCATAGGCAAAACTGCTTTACAAATTGTAGCATGCTACAGGCCACCCTCTCAAACTCAGGAACCCCACACAGCCTTCCTGAAGACACTGGAGGGTATAAATGTATCTCCAAACACCATCATATTGGGTGACTTCAACTACCCGAATATAGACTGGGAACATTACTCAAGCCCTAACTTTCTAGCCCAATGGTTCTTGGAGTTCATAAATTCAAATGCCATGGAACAGCTAGTCACTGTTCCCACGAGAGGAGAAAATATACTAGATCTCATTATCACAAACATGGGGACAAAATGCTCCACACCGGAAGTATATCCCTCATTGGTGAGATCTGATCATAAACTAATCTCACTGGAAATCCACATCCCGCCCCCACCCCAAACAAAAAAGACCATAGTGAAGAACTTCTCTAAAGCAAACTTCACACTACTCAAGACTGGTGTGGTATCCTTCAAGGCCCCTGAGCCAGTGGAAACCACAACCCAAGCTGGAAGCCCTTACAAATGCCTTCTATGAACACCTCCAGGACTGCATGGATCAGGCAATCCCAAATAAAACCAAGACTCTTTCCACAAAGGGCAAACGTCCAGTCTGGTGGACCCCAGCCATTAACAAACTTTACAATAAGAGGAGAAAGCTATTACATGATAGAACAAAATCCATAAAAGGGAAGTCACCCCTGATCATTATTAGTAAAAAAATACGAGCACTCATAAAATCAACTAAGGCCAATTTTGAGAGAAAAATTGCCATGGATTCAAAGGACAATCATAAGGCCTTTTTCAGCTATGTTAGGAACCTGGGTGGAAACTCCCAGATATGCTCAGAATTAGTCCAAAATGATACAAAAATCACTGAACCCACAGACATTGCCAACATACTGGCAGACAGGTTCAGTGCAAACTTCACCCCCCCCCCTAAAGGAGAGATAACTATCCCAGTGGAGTGTAGCCTCCTAGACATCTCAAATGCGCAGGTGAAAGCTGCTCTCTCTAAAGCTAAAAACACAGCATCAATGGGACCGGATGGTGTCCCCGGCTGTGTGCTACACGAGCTAAATGGCTAAATGAGGAATTAAACCCACACATAAGACAGCTGTTTAATCTCAGCCTTACCACAGGATACGTGCCCAAGGAGTGGCGTACGGCAACTGTGGTCCCACTCCACAAAGGCGGTGCCTCTACGGACCCTGGTAATTACCACCCCATAAGCTTAACAAGTCTAGTCTGCAAAGCTATGGAGAGGATCATAATGGAGCTCATAAACAAAGATATAGGGGACTTGCAGACATTGGATCCGACCCAGTTTGGCTTCGTCAAGGGAAGATCATGCCTTTTGAAATTGGTCAACTTCTTCGAAACAGTCACCAAGGCCATTGATGAGGGAAAGGCAGTCCATACAGCCTACCTTGACCTTGCAAAGGCTTTCGACACAATACCCCACTCGGGTATTGTAGAAAAACTTACCAGCTTAAATGTAAACCCATATGTCACAAGATGGGTTGCAAACTGGCTTAAGGACAGAACCCACAGGGTTAGAGTTGCTGGCGCTATGTCAGACTCCAAGCTGGTCACAAGTGGTGTCCCACAGGGCTCGGTCCTTGGCCCCCTATTGTTCGGCATCTACTTCTCAGAAGTACAGGCCAACATGGGAGGACTTTGGCTGACAAAGTTTGCAGCCGACTGCAAACTGGGCACCATAGTGGAAAGTGCATCGGACACGGATATCCTTCAGAAGGGACTCACGGAAACAGATAGCTGGTGCCAGAGCCATGGCCTGAAGTTAAACGCCAAAAAATGTATAGTCATACCCTTCGGGAAAAACAAGGTAACCCCAAGCTACCATATAGGTGGCAATCCACTAAGCACAGAAGAGGTTATCAGGGACCTGGGGACCCAGGTTGACAGTGGCCTTTCTTTTGACACTCACGTTGCTAAAGTGGTTAGAAAGACCTTCTACATTGCCCACCTGATCATGAAGGGATTCACATCCAGATCTAGTGAGGTCATTGCTCCCCTATACTCTTCACTTATCAGACCAATGATCGAGTACAATGCCCCATTCGGGATGTATCTCGCCCGACATCTGCAGCAATTGGAGAGACCCCAAAAGTTCCTCACCAAAAGGATAAAGGGACTCCAAAATCTGTCATATGCTGCCAGATTGAAGAAACTCCAGCTCTATTCAGCCGCATACCGTCTGCTCAGAGGTGACATGTGCCTGACATACAAGGCCATGTCCAACCCGGAATTAATGGACATGCTCCAACTCAAAAAATCCAAATCCACCAAAACCACTAGAGCAGGCGACTTAAACCTTAGCACGGATATAAAT
Organism: Protopterus annectens; assembly: GCF_019279795.1. Lineage (NCBI taxonomy): Eukaryota > Metazoa > Chordata > Ceratodontiformes > Protopteridae > Protopterus > Protopterus annectens. The sequence continues at coordinate 1,824,160,072 of NC_056728.1, forward strand.
AGGATGTGCTGGAGGGATAGATTTATCACTCAGAGACTCCCTATGCTGTGGAATAGAATCCCGGTCCATGTGAGGCAGAGCACCTCACTGGCTCTGTTCAAGAGAAATCTTGACCTGTGGATGGGAGATCGTAGGTTTACCCCGGGAATCATCTCTGTGTCACTGCTGGACAGAGGCACAACAAACTAATGGGCACAGTATTTTTTCATATAAGGGGTGGCGTAAGCCACAAAAATTTGGGCTAGGCTTATAAATGCCTTAGGGCAGATAGCCTAGTATAAACCTATGAACCTATGAACCTATAAGAGCGTAAATTCTTAAAAACTATGCAGACCATTTCAAAGCCTTGTCCCTCCTCTCAGTATCATACAGGCTAATGCGAGATGGCTCTGCTTTGCTTATAGGGCTTCAACAGATCCTGTTCTCTCAGACCTATTACATATCTACAAGTCCAATGGTATTATAAACACCTGATCAAGGGATCTCAATCTCTTTTGCAAAATGAATAGAACATGTTGGAGCAACATGTTTGTATCATGAGGTTTATATGTATATACTAGACTAAAGACCACCGGGCCTTACATCATTCAAATGTAATTTGTATAAATAGATGGGTAATCACAAATTCACCCTCCAGTTTAGCAACCCTGCCCCTCATGGACAGGAGAAAACTGTAGCTGTCCCAACAAAAAGCAAAGTTCATCTCTTACTCTTTTCAGAAATTAATTTTTAAGATATAAAAATGTATAAAGACAGTTGCAGGAAACACTGAAACTATGTTATATAACAAGAAAATAATAAAAAAAAACTTATCTCCATAAAACCAGTATGCACCCATTTCATATTTTTAAGAATATAGTGTAGCGCACCCGCAGGTGTAGCTGAAGAGATATGGGTTCCTTCCTTCCTGAATCTGGTGACACCCCTATTAGGCCCAACACACCAAGGTGACAAGAGGGACAGATTTTATTCTAGGTGACACATCTAGGTTAAAAAGGCAACAGCACAACCATAAACAAATTATTTAACAGTGCACCAGTTAGCAATAAGGCAAGGTGAGATATGCATGTAATGAAAATATACATTCACCCTCTTCCCCAGAACTAAACAGAAAAAACATGCACAAAGAAGGCAATATCAATGAGCAGCAAAGCTTTATAATGCAGCAATACAAACATGGGGAAAATGCAATGTCATTAAACAATTAAAGAGTCATAATGCAACAATACAGATATGGAAAAAATGCAATGCCACTGAGCAGCAAAATTTTTGAAGGCAGCAGTACTAACATGAGCAAAATGCAATGTCATTGAACAATGAGGATTTATAATACAACAATACAAATATGAGAAAATGCAATATCATTAAGCAGTAAAGATTCTTTAGGGCAGCAGTACTAACATGGCAAAATGCATTATCATTGAACAATAAAGATTTATAGTGCCACAATACAAATATGAGAGAATGCAATGTCATTCAGCAGTACTAACACCCTCTAATCCCTTTAATCAATTCTAAACAGACCAACTATGAAACACTCTATTATACCTTGTTCACTGGCCAGTGACTACTTATAGCCTTGCTGCCGGCATGATGGGGCCCATGTTGGAGCTCATATGGAGCCCAGTTATCTGTAATCCACAAAGCACTAAAGGGGGGGACCACAATCTTAGAAAAATATAAATGACTGCCAGAGCCTCTCACCACTCCATCGAGAATATCCTAGTGACCAGGTGCCATGGTTCCTCTGATGAGAAAAGTAGAAGATAACCTACCAGAAATCTGGTGATCATCTATGGCTTCTCGGTACTAGGCCCAAGGGAACTCCTTTTCTTGCTGAATCATAGCAGGCATGGAACTACTGGTTTCAGACTTCTCTCCTGATTCCACAAAATACCATATCCAGGATTTCTGCTACTTCACTTCCCTGTCCCAAAACACTAGAAAAGAAAATCCAGTCATGCTGCAAGGCCCTTTTTCCCCTTCAGCTACGTGTTTCAGTCTTCCCTCCTTCAGCTAGTGTTCCAGTCTCCCCTTTCACTTTCGAAATTGTCTTTTATATCCCTGAAAAGGAGCTCGACCTTGTGGTGTAATGGAAAACTACAGTCTATTACTTCTACAAGAAATACAGTGGGAGCTACACTCTCCCCCCTCAATTAAAAATCTTGGGTCCCCCCAAGTCAAAGGTAGATTAACAGAAAATATTTACAAACACTAATGCACCATCAACTGAACAATATTTTTGCATTCAAAAGGTACATTCCACCAAGGATAATTGGCCTTATGCTTAACTTGGGATGGGGTGTCACCACTGGAGTAGGAGGCATAAGGATTATGAGTGCAGACCCTCCAATGAGCTGTGGTCACAGGTTCCTGTGTACTATGTCCTAAACTGTTATAGGTAAGTCTCTGTGGGGGCCGAATCAGTCTCTGCAGTTTTGGTTCGGAAGAGACAGCTAAGGAATTTTGTTTGGAAGGTTTGTCACTCACATCACATTTAATGTCTAGTTCTTCAGTAGGCATATTGTCTACTTCTAAGATGTCCTCTTGTATAACTTCACTTTCGTTTTCCATAATGGTATGACTATCCTCAGCACTATTTTCTGAAGTTTGCATAGCAGGGCCTCCATCAGTATCAGATTTTGCAAGAGGCACAGAAACATTACTTAGTCTATTCTTTCCACTCAGGACAAACTTGGTAGACAGGGATATTAGGTAGCTGAGAACAAATTATGTAAATCTCAGATCCCCAGTGGTCAGCTAGTTTATGCTTTCCTTGTAGTCCCAAATTTCTCAAAAGAACTCTGTCCCCTGGCTGCAAGTCATTCATCTTTACTTTTTTGTCATAGTGAGCCTTGTTTTGCTGATGTCTTTTTCCTGTTGATTTTTTTTCAGCAGGCTCATAAGCCTGTCTGAGGTTCTTCTTGAGTCTCTCCACGTATCATCAGTTGTGACTCCAAAGGTGATGTCAATAGGAAGATGAGCTTCTCTACCAAACATTAGAAAGTAAAGCGAGAATCATGTAGCATAATTTTTAGTACTATTGTAAGCATGCACCACTGTGGCTACATGTCTACTCCATTGACTCTTCTTCTCAGCAGATAGTGTCCCCAGCATGTCTAGTAAAGTTCAGTTGAAATGCTCAGGCTGAGGATCCCCTTGAGGATGATAAGGAATGGTGTGGCTTTTTTGGACTCCCAACAGAGTGAGTAGTTCATGGACAAGCTTGCTCTCAAAATCATGTCTTTGATCAGAGTGTACCCTTTTTGGCAGGTTATAGTGTACAAAGAACTTCTCAAGTAGTAGATATGCCACAGTAATAGCTTTCTGATCGCTAGTGGGAAATGCTTGAGCATACCTGGTATAGTGGTCTGTCACCACCAGCACATTACTGATCCCGCCTTCATCCAGTTCAATGCACAGAAAATCTATACAGGCCAGTTCCATGGGTCCACTACTTTCCATTTGACACAATGAGGCAGCTCTGGTCATTAGAGCCTTTCTCTGAATGCAACAAAGACATGTACGGCAATACTCCTCAACATCTTGCTTCATGTATGGCTAGTAGAACCTGTCTCGTACCAGACCCATAGTTCTGTCATAACCAAGATGACCATGTTCATCATCTAATGACCGGAGTACTATTTCTCTATACTTCTGAGGAAGCAACAATTGCCATTTTTCACTGCCGAGTGCACTAGGAGATCTACTATACACTATTCCATTCTGTATCTGGAGTCTGTCCCATTCTTTGGCCAAAAGTCTTGTCAGAGGATGAATATCTGTGCGAAGCATATTAACTTGTTTCTTCTCTAAAGCAGCTACCACCAGCTGACCTAAGGGGTCTTCTCTTTGATCTCTTCTGAAGTCACTGTTACTCAAAGCTGGTAGCAATGAAGCCTGCAAAATGACCAGATTATAATAAGCTTGGGGGCATCTATATCACATTATTGAAATTTTACTACCTGGAATCACTAAAGGTCGGCCTCTAGTGATCGATGTAGTAAAACATCGAATAACATTAAAAAAAAACAAACAAACAAAAATAAAAACTAATTAGCGTAGGCAATGGGGCAAGCCCCCCTGCACCACCCACGTGGGGGGCTGCACCACCCACACCCCCTACTTAAATATTCCAACTCTGAGACCACATTACATTGAGGTAAATGGAAATCTCCCCCTACGGAGATTTCCATTTACCTGCACGATGTTCTGCACTTTCGATATTGTGCTGCCGACAATATCAGCTTCGATATTGTCGGCTTTCGACATCATGAAGTAGACCCAGCTGGGGTATGCTTGCTGCAGATAGACCCAACTTCTGGGCCAAACATTCAGTGTGTTGATAACAGGTTGCAATCTGACACATAGCTCTCACCCCTGGAGCTGGAATTTCTACCCATTCATCGTCTGGGTGTAAATCTCCCTGAGGTCTTCTGGACAGACCATCAGCATCTCCATTTTCATGTCCTGGGTGGTATTTCAAACTAAAATTATAGCTGCATAGAGCTACCATCCATCTGTGACCAGTAGCATCTAGCTTTGCAGTGGTTTGGATGTATGTCAGAGGATTGTTGTCAGTCTGCACTTCAAATTTAGCCCCATAGAGATAGCCATGCAGCTTTGTCCACTACTGCCCACTTTAAGGCAAGGAATTCCAACTTGTGTGCAGGGTAGTTTCTTTCTGTGGGGGATAAACTCCGACTGATAAAAGCCACAGGTCTCAGCTTTTTGTCATACTCCTGGTAAATGACTCCTCCTAAGCCATCCCTGCTAGCATCCAGATGTAAAGTGTATGGCTTTGTTGAGTCAGCATATGCCAGCACAGGGGCATGTGTAAGGCAATGCTTAAGCTGTTCAAATGACTCTTCGCACTCAAGAGCCCAACGACTCTCGATGAGTTCTTTAGAACCTCTTGGTCCCTTAGGCTTTTTCACAAGGATATCTTCAATCATCTGCTTTCTCATCATTTCGGAGCAAATGGTTGAGGGGTCTTGCTATCTTTGAAAATCCTTCCACAAACCTTCTATAGTAACTGCAGAACCCCAGGAAAGATCACAGCTCTGTGATAGTTTTGGGTCTGGGCCAAGATATCACCGCTTCAACTTTGCTGGGACCTGTGGATATTCCATTTACAGACACTACATGTCCTACATAGGTCACTGAAGGTTGGAAGAACTTGCATTTGTCCAATGACAGCTTCAGGCCTTCCTTCTCAATGTCTAATACCTTCATCAGTCTTTCTTCATGCTCCTCTAGAGTCTTCCCAAATACAATGATGTCATCCAGGTAGACTAAGCCTTCCAGGGGATGCATGTCTTCATGGAACTGTTATTTCAATGATTCTCTGGAAATTTGCTGGTGCATTTGATAAACCTTGAGGTAAGCGTTCAAACTAAAAAAATCCCAAAAGGGTGATGAAACCAGTCTTCTCTTTATCTTCTGGGTGCATAGGGATTTGATAGTATCCACTGCTTAAGTCTAGCACACTGAACCACTAACTGCCCACCAGGCTATTTACAGCATCTTCAATCCGGAGAGTTGTGTACTGGTCTGGAATGGTTTGTTGATTCAGAGTACAATAGTCAACACACATGCGAACTGGCCCATTCTTTTTCCTGACAATGACAATGGGAGAGGCATATGGACTTCTTGACTCTCTAATTATTCCTGGGGTTTTTAGTTCTTCCAAAATGTTTTCTTAAGTCCTCCAAGTGTCATAAGGATGCTTTAAGTTGTCCACAGGCCAAACTTCTGGGACTAGTTCCAGCCCTGGTGACAAGTCACTTTCTGGATCTGTTTCCATCATGAGATGAGAGGAAACTGTTTGTCCACACATCCTCACTTTGGCTCTCAAGCAGGTGACCTGACTAGGATGAATTATTTGCTCTTTCCCAGACAGGGTCCACACATGACCAATTTCATCTTTCTTACTATCCTTCTCCCTTTGAAGGGCACAGAAAACTGGTCTCAGGAGAGGATATAGTGTTGGATGTTCCTGGGTCAACTGAGGCATCAGCATTCTTCTGATGAAATCAGTATTTGTTCCAACTAAAATAGATGCTGAATCCTTTTCTTTTGGCCTGGGGCACACAACAGCGAGTGTTTCAAAAACTTATGTTGAGCCAACAACTGAAGTGGAAAATTCTAACTTGAGAGAGACATAACCATCATAACAGAACTTCGTGTCACTTAGCACCAAGATCTCCAAATCTTCTAACTTTTCAAGTGGCAAATGCTTTAAGTATTTTTGGTAGACGTCTCTGTACAGAATGGTAATTTGTGCACCAGTATCCAGCAGTGTTTTACTAAACACTCCTTCTATTTTTACTGACACAACAGGGGACAGTCCCAGTAGGCCATCAGGTAGTTTCTGTTTCCGGTGTTGTTCAGCTGTACAGCAGTCAGCATGTGGTCAAGGTACTGATGGTTGACCTCGCCATTTTAATGGATAAGACTCTTGCTTAGTAATGTTTGCAGTCTTAGATGCTGAGATTTTGGCTGAGATGGCTTTCCAGTTTGGTTGTTCACCTCAGATGAGCTAGAAGTGTGCATAGTAGGTAGTCTCTTTCCCCTATTACAAGGGTTAGTGTGGAAAGGAGATCCAGGATGCTGTCTCTTGATGTTAGATTTTATGGAGCTCTTTGTAACTGGGCACTCAGCTGGCTCCTTCACTGAGGCCCTTTGAAGTTTCCCTGCATTGCACTAGCCAATAATAGTTTGTTCACTCTTTTCAAGTTCTCTGCATTAGGACACTGTCGCTTTATATGCCCTGCATCTCCACAGCTAAAACAAAATCCAGTAGGAACTCTGAACATTGGCTGATTCGGTTCTTCCCTGAGTCCTTTCGTGGAGGTTCTAGCTGATGTATTCCTCCTTTCAGCTAAAGTTACCATGGCTTTCTGCAATTCTGCAACTGTTTTGGTGACTTGAGCTATGGCGTCAGTCAGGGAAGACACCTGCATCTGCAACTGTGACACCTCTACATTGCGTACTCTCTGGGCAATGACTCCTGTTTGAGTAGTGAGCATGGCTATAGGCTCCTGCTGGTGTTCACTCACTGTTTTAGTTGCTGTTGAACACTGAGATTTGGCTTCCAACAGGGCTTCCTCTTCCCCCACCTTTAACCAACTGAGAATAAGTTAGAGTCTCTTCCCTATTTCTCATCCTCATTTTCCACACAATGGGGTCCATAACTTGAACTCCCTGTAAAATTTGTCCGATCCATACTTGGTCAGCTACTTTTGGATACATCCCCTTCTTTAGGATGATCTGGTGGAGCATTTTATCTAATCGCTTAATGTAATCAGATAGTTTCTCACCAACTTCTTGGTATGTATGTTCAAACTGATACAGTAAGTCAGCAGCCCTCTCGGTCCTTCCAAACACATCCTGCAGTACTCCTAAATAGTCCTTGGCTGTGCAATCTTGCTTACCCATCCTTAGGTTACGTATGGTATCCGCAGCTAATCCCTTTAGACTTTCAGCTATCCACTGCCTCTTCAGAGATTCTGGGATATCCCACTCCTCTAGGGCTTGTGAAGCCTGATCCATCCAGGATTCAAAATCTTCCTCTCCCTGAGGTGTGGGCTGGTTGCCAAAAAAGAAACGCAGTTTGCGGTAGCCAAACCCAGTGAATGGCTGTGTAGGCTTTAAGCATTTTTCTACAATATTTCCCAAAGCATTCAAAACTTCAGGCCATATAGTATTTATGGGCAGTGAAACTGCAGATTCTGGGTTCATGTTTCTTCATAGGTTCAGAGATAGGTAGGTACTAGGCTATTGGACCTAGGGCCTATATAAGCCTAGCCAAAAATGTACCCTGGCTTTCACCACCCAAGAAAATTATTTTCCTGTGACCCTGTCGAGCAGAGCCACAGAAGTGATCCCTGGGGTGAATTTCCTATTTCCCATCCAATCATCAAGATTTTTCTTGAAGAGTGCTAATGAGGAGCTCTGTTTGACATAGATATGTAGTCTGTTCCAGAGTATGGGACATCTCTGGGACAGGAATCTATCCCTCCAGCATGTTCTGTTTATTGTGGTGACAAGGTTTAGGTCCCTAGAGCATGTAGCTCGGAGGGATAGGGATTTCTTTAAGTGGAGCATGTCCAACAGCTCTGGGTTTGACATAGCTTTGTATGTTAGGCAGAGATCGCCCCTGAGTAGGCGATATGCGATGGAGTAAAGCTGGAGTTTTTTGAGACGGTTCATGAGGGCATCTGTTTGAGGCCAGTAATCCTCTTTGTGAGGTATTTCTGAGGCCTTTCCAGTTGTTGTAGATGTCTTGTGAGGTACATACCAAAAGTGGCGTTGTACTCTATAATGGGTCTAATGACTGATTAGTAGAGGGGAACAATTACTTCTTTTTTTCTGGATGAGAAACCTTTTGTGATGAGGTGAGCCATGTAGAAGGATTTCCTGACCACTGTGGCAATGTGATTATCAAAGGAGAGACTACTGTCCACCTGTGTCCCAAGGCTCTTATCACATTTTCGGCATTAAGTAGACTACCAGCTATGTGGTTGTTCATGGGTACAGAGTTTTTACCAAAGGGGATGACAATATACTTTTTGGCATTGAGCTTCAGGACATCTGTTTCAGTGAGGCTCTTTTGTAGTATGTCCACATCATTAGGAGTTTCGATTATGACTCCTAGTTTGCAGTCATCCGCAAACTTTGTTAGCCAAAGACCTTCTGTGTTAGCCTGTACTTCAGAGAAGTAGATGCCAAACAGGAGAGGACCCAGGACTGAACCCTGTGACTCCACTTGTCACTGGTCTGAAGTCGGATTGGGAGTCTGCTACTTTCACAGTGTAGGTTCTGTCCATGAACCAGGTGGCAACCCATCTTGTGACATAGGGATTTATACTTAATTTAGTGAGCTTATCTATAAATCCAGAGTGGGGGATGGTGTCGAAAGCCTTGGTGAGATCTAGATAAGCTGTGTGAACCACCTTACCCTCATCTATGGCTTTGGTGACTGCTTCAAAGAAGTCAATCAGATTTAGGAGACATGATCTGCCTTTTACAAATCCGAACTGGGTAGGGTCCAGAGTTTGGAGATTACCAATGTCTTTGTTTATGAGTTCCATGATGATACATTCCATGGCCTTGCAGACCAGCCTTGTCAGGCTAATGGGGCAGTAGTTCCTGGGGTCTGTTGTGGCTCTCCCTTTGTGGAGTTGGATAACTGTCATGGTGCACCATTCAGTGGGCACAAAGCCTGAGGTGAGGCTATGATTGAACATGGTATTTAGGTAGAGTGCCAGTTCATTCTGTAGTTCGTGTAGAACGCAGCCTAGGATATTGTCAGGTCCCATGGATGCTGTGTTCTTGGCTTTGGAGAGTGTGTTTTTTACCTGTGCAGCCGTGATTACAGGAACTTTGCATTCTTCCTGTATAGAAATGGGCCCTCTAGGGGGTGAGAGGGGTGTAAAATTAGCACTGAACCTATCTGCCAGGATGATGGCAATATCAGTTGGTTCTGTATATTTAGTGCCATTGTGCTGTAACTCAGAGCAGATCTGAGTGTTGCCATTGAGATTCTTGACATAGCTATAGAATGCTTTGTGATTGTCTTTAGAGTCAGTGACAATTTTGTTTTTGTAACTAGATTTGAAGGATTTATGAGGGATCTCAGCTTCTTACTGAGGTTGACCAGGGAGTTCCTCCAGTCATGGGATTTTACTCTTTTTTTGTAACAGTTTCTTTCTTCTGTTGTAGAGTTTGTTTATGGCAGAGGACCACCAGATTGGTCTTCCTTTTTTTGGAGGCTAGCATCTTGGTTCTATTAGGGACAGCATGATCCATGCACTCATGTAAGTGCTTATAAAGTGCATTTGTGTAGTATTCAGCAGTCGTACCTCTATTGTCCGTCAGCATGTGTGTCATGAAGTTTGCCACTTCTATCTTAAGAAGTGTGAAGTTGGCTTTGGAGAAGGTTTTTATGGTGGTTTCCCTAATTGGGGGTGGGGGCGGGAATGTGGATGTCTAGGGTGATTAGCTTGTGGTCGGATCTGACCAACGAGGAATTGACCTCTGGTGTGGAACACCGGTTGCCCATGTTGGTAATGACCAGGTCTAGGATATTGCTGTCCCTTATGGGGGTGTGAATAAGTTGATCCAAGGCATTGGAATTTATGAATTCCAGAAAAAGTTGTGCAAAAGTGTTGGTACATGAGTAGTTTTCCCAGTTAATGGTGGGGTAGTTGAAATCGCAAATTATTAGGGTGTTAGATTGTACCCTAATACTTTCCAGTGTATCAAGAAATGAGGAGTGAGAATCCTGGGGCATGGTGGTGGGTCTGTAGCAAGCTACAATTTGGATTGCGGTCTTGCCCAGAGTTAGTTGCACTTGGGTAATCTCGGATGCATTATACTGTGCAACTAGCCTGGAGGTGTGGATATCCTTAATGAATATGGACATGCCTCCACCTTTAGTGCTTCATTCCGGGTTAGGTGGCTGAAAGGTGTGGTATGAATTATAGCCTGTTAATGTAGGGGTGCTCTCTGGAGCTTTGAACTAGGTCTCTGTCACTGCACAGATGTCGATGTTCTCCATTTTAAGGAGTGCCTCAAGTGAGTGCATTTTAAGGTTTAGACTTCTAGCATTGAGTAGCATTACCCTCAGAATTTGCTTGCTTGTACCTGTCATGGTGGTGAATTTGTCATTTGAACCTTGCCTAAAAAAGGCACTATAGGGGTGGCAATAGCCTTAGCCAGTATCCGGAATCCCAAGGGCGACAGGTGCAGGCTTTCTCTGGCAAAGCATCATGGTCTGTCTATCATGTCATCCCAGGCAGACAAATACTGGATGCCCTTAGAATGACACCAGAAGCTTAGCCAATTGTTGAAGTCAATCATTTTGTCCTTGTACTGTGGCATCATTCTGGGTGATGGCAGGATGCTACTCAGGGCCAGGATCATACCTGCCTGGGCTACAAAATCGGAGAGTTCCTCCATGTCTCTTTTCATGTAGTCCAGGGAGGTATGTCTCAGGTCATTCACACCAACATGGACAATGACAGTGTCATATTTGTACTTGTTGTGGAGTGACCTGAGTGTGTGCATTATGTGGTGGATCCTGGCACCTGACAGGCAGCTGACAGTAACTTTCTCCTTGTTTAGCCTGGTGAGTGGAACATCGGTGTGCCTGACTATAGAGTCACCTATGACTAGAGTGTTGGTTACATTGTTATGACTTATGGGCTGTGATTGAGTGGCACACTGAGTTTGTGGGCTATGTGTCATCTGGGTTGTGTTGAGGGTGGAGTTTGCTTACGTTTCTGCTTTGAAGTTCCCTGATGCTTGGACAGGTTTTTATTGAGAGCCTACGTGAATGTAGGTGTGTGTTTTGTGTTTCTATGTGTGTGTTTTGGTGGTGTAGGTTTTGAGGGACTATGTGATGAGTGTGGTGTGGTGCAAGTGTTTACCTTCTCTGACTGTCTAGTCCAGTCTTGGGTGAAGAGAGCTTTGCTTCCAGTTTGGCTATATAAGTGCGTCTCTCACAAGTTGTAGTGTTGGGTGGTAAGAGGAGAGGGTTGTCTGTGTACATGAGGCAACTGCTGCATTGCTGCAAGATGCCCAGATTCATCAGGTAGACAGGAGAAATCACCGGGAGTTGACCCTTAGACATGCCTGGATAGATGCTTATTTATTAAGTACTAAAAATTGCTTTCCTCTGGACAAGTGAGGAAAGTTGAGTGCTGTAGTAATTTGCAGCTTATTTAGTGCTTACAACGAGTTCTGAACAAGTGCCGAGTTCAAAGAAACAGATTTGAGTGCTAAAACTAGAAAACTGGCTAGTTCTAAGAAACAAAATTAAGCCAGAAGGCTTCCCTCCAAAACAGAAAGGCCTGGGGGCTCAGAAGCCTACAAACAGTCTAGACCACTTATAGAAAAGGCAGGAAACAAGCTTAAAAATTTTGTTTTTTTTTTCTTTTTCTTTACAGATGCTCTCTTTGTACACAGTAGGAGTGCCTGAAATCAGAATATAATCTCACTGCACTCAATTGAGTGAGCAAATGAGATGGGCCCAGAAGGAGTATCCAAACACAGATTTACAAGAGGGGCAGGCAGTTTCAAAGCCACCAAGATTACCAAAATAAAAACAGGGAGTGTGGGTGAGAAACTAACTGACAAAACAGAGTCAAAACTTCCAGTTCAGTTAATATTCAATGCAACACAAATACATTAATTTAAATGCTGTATTATTTGAAAAATGTGCAGATAAAAGGTACTTAAATTCTCTTATACGTCCAGTTGAATACAGCTAGATCTTAGCCGGTCAAAGCTGAAGTTTTAAGCAGAAAATATTCATAATTGTACCACTTAAATAGGCAGTGACAGGCTATCAATAAATGAGACTACTCCCGCCTGCAATTACTAACAGCAATAAAAATCTAGCAAGCACTAACTGACAAAACAGACTCAAAACTTCCAGTTCAGTTAATATTCAGTGCAACACAAAGAAATCAATTTAAATGCTGTATTATTTGAAAAATGTGCAGATAAAAGGTACTTAAATTCTCTTATATGTCCAGTTGAATACAGCTAGATCTTAGCTGGTCAAAGCTGAGGTTTTAAGCAGAAAATATTCCTAAATGTACCACTTAAATAGGCAGTGACAGGCTATCAATGAATGAGACTACCCCCGCCTGCAATTACTAACAGCAATAAAAATCTAGCAAGCACTAACTGACAAAACAGAGTCAAAACTTCCAGTTCAGTTAATATTCAATGCAACACAAATAAATCAGTTTAAATGCTGTATTATTTGAAAAATGTGCAGATAAAAGGTATTTGAATTCTCTTATACATCCAGTTGAATACAGCTAGATCTTAGCCGGTCAAAGCTGAGGTTTTAAGCAGAATATTTTCCTAAATGTACCAGGGCGGCCACGGTGGTGCAGTGGTTAGCATTGCCGCCTCACAGCAAGAGGTTCTCCGGTTCGATCCTCGGCTGGGGTGCCTTCTGTGCGGAGTCTGCATGTCCTCCCTGTGGTCGCGTGGGTTTCCTCCGGGTGCTCCGGTTTCCTCCCACATCCCAAAGACATGCTGCAGGTGGATTGGACACTCTAAATTGGCCTTAGGTGTGCGTGTGAGTGTGCCTTCTGTGGAAGGTTGGGCGCCGGGCTGGCAACTCTACACCGTAAAACTCCACTGCCATTCAATGTGCGGACAGGTGATCCGCTGTGGCGACCCCTAACCGGGATAAAGCCGAAAGAAGAAGAAGAAGATTTTCCTAAATGTACCACTTAAATAGGCAGTGACAGGCTATCAATGAATGAGACTACCCCGCCTGCAATTACTAACAGCAATAAAAATCTAGCAAGCACTAAATGACAAAACAGAGTCAAAACTTCCAGTTCAGTTAATATTCAATGCAACACAAATAAATCAATTTAATTGCTGTATTATTTGAAAAATGTGCAGATAAAAGGTGCTTAAGTTCTCTTATATGTCCAGTTGAATACAGCTAGATCTTAGCCGGCCAAAGCTGAGGTTTTAAGCTGACCAAAGCTGAGGTTTCTGCTGGCTTTGCTTTCCACATCTATAGGGGAATAGGGTGGAGTCCAAGGCATTACAGGCAATCCCAGACAAGTCCCCAAATGTAGCGCATCCGCAGGTGTAGCTGAAGAGATATGGGTTCCTTCCTACCTGACGTAGGCCCTACACACCAAGGTGACAAGAGGGACAGATTTTTTTCTAGGTGACACATCCAGTTTAAAAAGGCAATAGCAGAACCATAAACAAATTATTTTAACAGTGCACCAGTTAGCAATTAGCTGTGGTGGTACAGCGGTAGCATTGTTGCCTAACAGCAAGAGGTTCTCCTGCTTGATTCTCAGCTGGAGTGCCTTCTGTGTGGAGTCTTCATATCCTCCCCATGGTTTAGTGGCCTCCGAAAGACATGCGTGAATGGGCATGCCTTCGCTGAAGGTTGGGCGTTGGGCTGGCAACTCGGCACTATAAAAATCTACTACCAATCATTAGCGGACCGGAGTTCCGCTGTGGCGACCCCTAACCGGGAAAAGCCGAAAAGACAAACAACAACAACCAGTTAGCAATAAGGCAAGGTGAGAATTTGCATGCAATGAAAACATACATTCACCATCTTCCCCAGAACTCAACCGAAGAAGGCCTTGACATTCAAACATGCACAAAGAAGGCAATATCAATGAGCAGTCAAGCTTTATAATGCAGCAGTACAAACATGGCAATAAATGCAATGTCATTAACCAATAAAAGAGTCATAATACAACAATACAGATATGAGAAAATGCAATGTCATTGAACAGCAAAATTCCTGAAGGCAGCAGAACTAACACAAGCAAAATGCAATGTCATTGAACAAGGATTTATAGTGCCACCATACAAATATGAGAAAATGCAATGTCATTGAGCAGTAAAGATTCTTTAGGGCAGCAGTATTAACATGGCAAAATGCATTATCATTGAACAATAAATATTTATAGTGCCACAATACAAATATGGGAGAATGCAATGTCATTCAGCAGTACTAACACCCTTTAACCCCTTTAATCAATTCTAAACAGACCAACTATGAAACACTCTTTTCACTCCTACCAGATATAAGTATTTTTTGTGGCTTTCCCACTGTTATTAAGCTAGCGACTGCATTTCGCCTGTTTTACTGCTACTTTAAGTGATTTCTGCATTTTACACTGTTTATTGCACTTTAAGTTACTAATTGTTGCAAATTGTTTCTGTAGGCTACACACTAAAGTGCGCTAGCCGATTTACAGCATTTATAGCATTTACTGTCTGTTTTTTTCCTTATCTCTGTAATAAAACAAAAAAAATCTCTTGTTTTCCCGCCTTACTGAACTAGAGTAGTCCAGTTTCAGAGTTGCTGATCCCTGGGCTTTGTTTTTAGTTCCTGTTACTGATCCATTGCCTTATTAGGAAGGAGGGAAGTTTCTTTGCTTACCAGTGGGAGTGGGAAGCACTGAGCGGCCTTTTTGTCCGATTTGGTGAAGTTTCAGCCAGAAACTAGTAGTCCATTGGTCGTTTTGGGCCAATTCCTAGCTCCCTTCAGCCCACTGCTATAAAACACGCTAAACGCGCGTTAGTGCGGAGTTGCCACTGTTGCACACAAGAGCAGCGGCGGTTAAACAAGGTTAAACTATTCGGGACATCTAAATTCCACTCTTCAAATTTTCCCTTAGAACTACCTTCCTCGAGCTGTACTGCTGATCTAACCAGCATATCCTATAACTGAAAAGTTCATCTCTACTTGATTCCCAAGTAGACTATTCTCTATCTGTAAAGCCTAGCACTTACTCCTACAGTACTTGCACCTTGATAAAGCACTCTTATTATAGATAGTACCCCACCAGCCTAAAACCCACTTCCCGGAGTCCTTTGAAAGTCTCTTTATCTACTACTTCTAGTATGTCGAGGGATCAGTTGCTAGTGTCCTCTCCAGCTCAACTGGTGAACCTGGGAATATTGAGGCAATGTTACAATTGCCTCATGTACACAGACAATCCTCTCCTTCTCCCACAAAACACAAATACATGAGAGAGATGCAACTATACGGCCAAACTGGAGGCTGAGCTCTCTCAACATAGGACTGGCAAGACCAGACAGGAGGAGAAGGTAACCACACACAATACATACCCAGTCACACATGGTACCATCACAACTTCAAATCATACACATACTCACACAAAGACATACTCGGAGGCTCTGATCAAAAATTTACCAAAACAGCAGAGGCCACCAAAGCAGACACCCAAACAACTACCACCTCACGACCCAACACATGCAACACATAGACCACACAGTCAGAGTGTCAAACAGTCACAGCCCTTAAAGCCAAACAAAATGCCAGACACACTTGTCATTGGTGATTCCATAGTCAGACACACTGACGTTCCGCTCACCAGACTGAGTAAGGAGAAGGTCACAGTAAGCTGCCTGTCGGGCGCTAGAATCTGCCACATAACGCAAGCACTCAGGTCTCTCAACAGCAGGTACAAGTACGACTCAGTCATTGTCCACGCTGGTGTCAACGACCTGAGACGTACCTCCTTGGACTACATGAAAAGGGACATCGAGGAGCTCTCTGATTATGTAGCCCAGGCAGGTATGACCCCGACCTTGAGCAGTATCCTACCTTCACCTAGAATGATGCCACAATACAGTGATAAGATGATCAGCTTTAATAATTGGCTTAAATTCTGGTGTCATTCAAAGGGGATCCAATGTCTGTCTGCCTGGGATGACATGCTGGACAAGCCACGCTGCTTCAAGGGACGGCTTGCACCTGTCACCCCTGGGCTTCCAGATATTGGCAAAGGCTCTTGCCACACCCATAGTGCCTTTTTTAGGCAAGGCTCAAATTCTAAACCTACCACCCTAGAACACCAAAAAGGAAAAAAACTAAGGGTAATGCTGCTCAATGCCAGAAGTCTCAATCTCAAGTTGCACGCACTCGAGGCCCTTCTCAATATGGAGAACATCGATGTCTGTGCTGTGACAGAAACCTGGTTCAAGGCTCCTGAGAGCACCCCAGCACTAACAGGTTTCACCTCATATCATGCGTTCCGGCCCAAAATCCGGACAACACCAAGAAAGGAGGGGGGGGTGTCCATATTCATAAAGGACACCCACACCTCAAGGTTGGTGGCAACGCACGATGCATCGGAGACCACCCAGGTGCAATTAACCATAGGCAAGACTGCTCTGCAATTTGTAGCATGTTACAGGCCACCCTCTCAAACTCAGGAACCTCACATGGCCTTCCTGAAAACATTGGAGGGGATAAATGTATCTCCAAACACCATCATACTAGGTGACTTCAACTACCCTAATATAGACTGGGAACACTACTCAAGCCCGAACACTCTAACCCAAAGATTCCTGGAGTTCATAAACTCAAATGCCATGGAACAACTAGTCACCATCCCCACAAGAGGAGAAAACATACTTGATCTCATCATCACGAACATGGGATCAAAATGTTCAACACCAGAAGTATACCCCTCACTGGTGAGATCAGATCATAAACTAATCTCGCTGGAGGTCCTCATCCTGCCCCCACCTGAAACAAAAAAGACCACAGTGAAAAACTTCTCAAAAGCCGATTTCACACTTCTAAAAACTAGTGTGGTCTCCTTTAAGGCCCCTGAGCCAGTGGTAAACATTACTCAAACCGCTGAATCACTTACAAATGCCTTCTACCAGCACCTACAGGACTGCATGGATCAGGCAATCCCAAACAAAACTAAGACTCTCTGTACCAAAGGCAAGCGTCCAGTCTGGTGGACCCTAGCCATAAACAAGCTCTACAACAAAAGGAGGAAGCTACTACAAGATAGAGCAAAATCCTTGAAAGGTAAGACACCTTTGATCATTATAAGTAAAAAACTAAGAGCTCTCATAAAATCATCCAAGGCAAATTTTGAGAGAAAAATCGCCAAGGACTCAAAAGACAATCATAAGGCCTTCTTTAGCTATGTTAGAAACCTAGGAGGAAACTCCCAGATATGCTCAGAATTAGTTCAAAATGATGTGAAAATTACTGAACCTACACACATTGCTAACATACTGGCTGACTGGTTCAGTGCAAACTTCTCCCCTCCCCCAAAAGGAGAGATATCTATTCCAGAGGATTGTAGCCCCCAAACATCTCCAACGCCCAGGTGAGAACTGCCCTCACTAAGGCAAAAACACAGCATCCATGGGACGGATGGTGTCCCCGGCTGTGTGCTTCATGAACTCAACGAGGAATTAAACCCACAGTTAGGACAGCTGTTTAATCTTAGCCTCACCTCAGGATACGTACCCAAGGAGTGGCGCACGGCGACTGTGGTCCCACTTCATAAGGGCGGTGTCTCCACAGACCCTGGAAATTACCGCCCCATTAGCTTGACAAGCCTTATCTGCAAAGCCTTGGAGAGGATCATAATGGAACTCATAAATAAAGACATAGGGAACTTGCAGACTTTGGATCCAACCCAGTTTGGCTTTGTCAAAGGCAGATCCTGCCTCTTAAACTTGGTTGACTTTTTCGAGACAGTCACCAAGGCCATTGATGAGGGAAAGGCAGTCCATACAGCCTACCTCGACCTGGCAAAGGCCTTCGACACAATACCCCACTCAGGTATCATCGAAAAACTCATCAGCTTGAATGTAAACCCATACATCACAAGATGGGTTGCAAACTGGCTAAGTGACAGAACCCACAGGGTCAGAGTTGCTGGAGCCATGTCAGACTCAAAGCCTGTCACAAGTGGTGTCCCACAGGGCTCAGTCCTGGGTCCACTCTTGTTCGGCATCTACTTTTCTGAAGTACAAGCAAACACAGGAGGGTTATGGCTGACAAAGTTTGCAGATGACTGCAAACTGGGCCATAGTCGAAAACACATCGCACAAAGATATCCTCCAGAAGGCCCTCACAGAAACGAATAACTGGAGCCGGAGCCATGGCCTGAAGTTAAACGCCAAAAATGCATAGTCATACCCTTTGGGAAAAACAAGGTTACCCCTAGCTACCATATAGGTGGCAATCCACTGAGCACAGAAAAGTCATCAGGGATCTGGGGACCCAAGTTGACAGTAGCCTTCGCTTGACACTCATGTTGCTAAAGTAGTTAGGAAAACCTTCTATATCGCCCACCTGATCATGAAGGGATTCACATCTAGATCAAGGGAGGTCATCGTCCCCCTGTACTCATCACTCATTAGACCTATGATTGAGTACAATGCCCGTTCGAATGTATCTGACCAGACACCTGCTGCAGCTTGAAAGGCCCCAAAAGTTCCTCACCAAAAGGATAAAGGGTCTCAAAATATGTCTTATACTGCCCGACTGAAAGAACTCCAGCTCTATTCAGTCTCATACCGCTTGCTCAGAGGTGACCTGTGCCTGACATATAAGGCCATGTCAAACCCAGATTTGATGAATATGCTTCACCTCAAAAATCTAGATCCCTCAGAACCACAAGGGCGGAGACTTAAACCTTGACACGGTTATAAATAGAACGTGCTGGAGGGACAGATTCATCACCCAGAGACTCCCTATGCTGTGGAACAAAATCCCGGTACATGTGAGGCAGAGCACCTCGCTGGCCTTGTTCAAGAGGAATCTTGACCAATGGATGGGAGATCGCAGATATACCCCAGGGATTACTTCAGTGTCACTGCTTGACAGAGGCACAGGAAAATGATAGGCATAGTTTTTATTCAAACTAAAGGGGTGGCGAAAGCCACATAACTATGGGCTAGGCTTATAAATGCCCTTGGGCAGATAGCTTAGTATGAACCTATGAACCTATGAACCTATACCTTGTTCACTGGCCAGTGACTACTTACAGTCTTGCTGCAAGCATGATGAGGCCTAAATTGGAGTTCATATAGATCCCAGTTATTTGTAATCCACAAAGCATTAAAGGGGGGAACCACAATCATATAAAAATATAAAATGACGTCCAGAGCCTCTCACCGCTCCGTCAAGAATGTTCTAGTGACCAGGCACCGTGGTTCCTCTGATGAGAAAAGTAGAAAATCACCTACCAGAACTCTGGTAATCATCTGTTGCTTCTCGGTTCTAGGCCCAAGGGAACTCCTTTTCTTGATGAATCATAGCAGGCGTGGAACTACTCTTTCAGACTTCTCTCCTGATTCCACAAAATACTATATCCAGGGTTTCAGCAAGAGACAGACACAATCTGCTACTTCACTTTCCTGTCCCAAAACACTAGAAAAGAAAATCCAGTCATGCTGCAAGGCCCCTTTTCCCTTCAGCTACGTGTCTTCCCTCCTTCAGCTAGTGTTCCAGTCTCCTATTTCACTTTTAAAATTATCTTTTATATCCCTGAAAAGGAGCTCGACCTACATGAAATACAGTGGGAGCTACAGTAGTTAACAACCAACAGCTGCTTACAGCTAGAATGAACACTAAAGATGAAATTGTGAATGTGCAGTTAGATAATCTAGTTGAATATTTCACCCAAAGAGGGTGTAGTAAGTTTGATATTACACAGATGGAGAAAGAAGAGCAGTCTAATAGAAATATAGCAAAACTGGTGTTTGCAGAAAAAGAAATGTTAACTAGGGATAATAATATCACTACAGAAAGGGGTGTGTCACTCAGAAATAACAAAACTATAGATAAAGCTGAAACTGAGCATCATTCAAAACTCAGAAGTATTTTAACATATGAAAGAAACAAAAGTAAAGTTAAAGAAATTATTCAGAAACATTGGTTTATGGGCCAACACATACCATGTTTCAAGAATATTATGACTGAACATCTTTCTTTTACATACGAATGCTCTAGTAACTTGAAAAATATATTATGTTACAAAGAGCAAGAAAAATCTGTCAATACGCTTATTAGTGCTAAAGTAGGAAAATATAAATGCAAGGCTTGTCATTTCTGTAATCATAGTTTTACTGATAAGTCTTTTAAGCACCCTATTAACAAACAAGATTTTGTTATTAATATTTATGGCATACACAATACTAAGAATCTTATATACATGGCATTATGCATAAAATGCAATGCTTTCGACATTGGAAAGACCAATAAATAATTAAAAGAGTGTATTTGTGATCATTTCTCTGAAATACGCAGGGGTATAGATACTAACGCCTTACATAAACACATTAAAGAACATAGCACGCACTCATTTAAGTTTTTAATATTGCAAACCATTAATAAGACTATTAGAGGGGTGATTTATTGAAAGAATGTGAAAAATAAGAAAACAGATGGATAGCTCATTTTAGGGCACATATCCACACAGGGCTTAATGAAACCTTTACAGTGAAACCAATTTTAAAATATTTAAGAAATAAAATTAGATGACTGTAATTTTAAATGTTAGATTTTTTTATGTCACGTGGTTTTAATTGTTTAATTGTCTTTACTATTTAAATGCTGTAATATAGTTTTTTTGGTCATTTGCCTGAAGAAGCCTTGTAAGGTGAATTTTTTTACTTGTGCAGTTTATTCAATAAATATATACAATCACTGGTCTCTTTGGTCATTTTGTCCCCTATTCACCAGAGGTATTTCATGGTTTGGAAATCCCTTCCCCCTTTTATGTGTATTCCACAACCCCTCAGGAACAGCTCTCTTTCTTTCCAGAGGTGCTTTGGGACCTTTTGTCTAGGGTTTTATTGAAGAGGTGCCTGTGTCCCAAAGGGGGGGGGGCTTACTCCAGGATGTTTCTAGTACCCACAAAAGAGCTTACTTTGAGACCAATTCTAGACTTCTCTCATCTAAACACTTTTTTGAAGGTGCCCTCCTTTTGAATATTGTTCCTTCAGACTTGGTTCCCCTTTTGCTTCCACAGGCTTACATGGTGTCTTTGGGTCTCCAGGATGCTTATCTCCATATCCCAATCCATCCCCTTTTCAGGAAGTTTTTACATTTCTTTGTGGTTCCTGGCATTTTCAGTTCTCTGATTTAACCTTTGGCCTTTTTACTGCCACAAGAGTGTTTACCAAATGGCTTACTCATGTGATTGCTTTTTGCAGGATTCAGGGGATTCAAGTATTTGTTTATTTGGACGACCTTCTATTTCAGGCATCCTCTCAAGAGATCCTGTTACAAAATCTTCACTTTGCCATTTCTCTTCTGCAAAGCCTGGGGTTCACAATAAACTTCAAAAACTCTTTTTTGACTCCTTCTCAAGACCATATTTTTCTGGGTTGCAGGTTACAGACTGTGCCTATGCTGGCATCCCTGCCTCCTCCCAAGGCCTTAACACTCATTTCCTTCTTTCAACCCCTTCTTTCTCTGGCTTCTATAACAGCCAGGGAATTTCTGAGAGCTCTGGGGTTCATGGCATCCACCATCCCTATGTTCCCTTTGGCCAAACTCCATATAGTTCTGGTGGTTTTTGAAGTCAGTTTGGCTTCAACATGTGCAGCCTCTAGAATTTGTAGCTCCCTTTCTACCTTGTCTCAAGAAGGAACTTCACTGGTGGATACATCAACTGTCTCTAAACCCAGGGATCCCTTTTCATTCCCCTCTTAAGAGGTGTTCACAGGTGCTTCAGACTTGGGATGGGGAGCAGCTTTTGGCTCCCTACATTTGCAGGGGGTGTGGTGCCCCTTCAATAGAAAGAGCACATCAATGTCAAAGAGATGAGAACTTTTCTGTTGGTGCTTCAGGCTTTTCATCCTCTTTTCTGCCCAGAACCTCTCAAGGTATTTATAGACAATACCACAGTGATGCAGGACATAAACAAACAAGGAGGAACAATATCTTATCTTCTTTGCCATTTGGCACTCCTAGTGTGGGATCTTACTAACCAGTACCAAGTGACTCTTCAGGCAGTTTATATTTATTCAGTTTAAACTATTGTGGCAGGCACTCTGAGCAGTTCCTTAACTCAATCCCATGAATGCATGCTTCCTAAGGATGTTTCTGGACATTGTTCAGAGGGGAGGAAAAAATATCTATTTGAGGAATACCCAACTGGTGGATAGACAACTTCCTCTATTTTGTGCCAGAATCTCAGGTCCTCTAGTTTGGAAGGTGGATTCCCTATCTTTTTCTTGGAAGGGGGTGTTTCTTTATGCTTTCCCTCCCCTTCCACTCATTTCAAAAGTCCTGTTCAAAATTCAACAAAATGCTCCCAAAATAATCTTCATGACTCCCTTTTGGCTGAGACAGCATTGGTTCCCTCTTCTTCTGCATTTAGCCAAGCACAATCATCACAAGTTACCTTGCAGGGTGCACCTACTCACACAAGACAAGGAATCTCTCATCCATCCCAAACTGTCCAGTCTTCAACTGCCACTGTGGGTGACAGGATTTTGATTCTACATAGAAACCTATTGGAACTGTCTGGGTATCTTTCTTCCACATTGCTCTTGTTTATGCTTGCAAATCCTGATATTTTATGACTTTGTGTCTCTCTGTATGCTAGACACTGTAGTCACTGGGTGTGACGATTTCAATGATCAATGCTATTTTTGTCTTCTTTTCCTGGACCACTATATCTGGTTTTCTAGCATCTGTCTTTTGAACTGTTGGTAATGGATAATGACCATTTGTAAAATTATGTGTTTTTTTTTTATTTTTTATTTACTTGTTATATTATATATATTATCATTGATAATGCTGTTTTATTGTATAACTTCATTCTCTTTTTATTTTTCACACAGGAGACCATTTGAATGTTGGGAAGAATACTTTGGGAAGAATCCTATTGGATGGTTCATGTATATATACATGTGTGTCACTTCACATTAGTAACTACTTTCATTCCCACTGAGGAAAGCCTGTAGGCTGATACTGGTCTGGGATGTATATTACTTTTCAATAAAATACTTATGTATTTATTTTACTAATCTAGTTTGGTGCTTTTCACTGTAATTGGTGCTGGCATTTTTGTCAACTTGTATCAGGTCCTGCCTTGCACCTGGTCCTACTTGCAGATGTTTTTTTTCTGTTTTTTTCTGACTAATGAATGATCCCATGTGATGCAGACTTCATGTTTCCAGTGTTTTTCAGCCACTTCAGTACCATAATGTCTGCACAATACCCAGTGCAACAGTCTCGGCACATTATTATGTGTTTCAGTATACAGTCCTGCCATTAGTATGTCTCAAACAGCAATGAGGTGTGCAACTGTTTCCAATTCTGTTTTACAAAACCTACATTTGTCTGTTTATCCCACATGTTCAATGGATGTTGTAAACCAACCTGTATGTATCCCACTATCTTGTGCCACCAATATTAACCTTTCATCACTTGGTTTGAATTCACCTCTCCTAAACCATTCCTGCATTCATTCTTGATCAGCTTGAGGTTCTCCCAGAAGTTTTCTATACTTGCAACTATATTTATGCATTTTACACATTTTTTTGCCTTCTCATCTGGTCCTTCACCTTATATTCTTCCTTTTGTTTCTTGGCACATTTAGTTGCTGCCTGATTTTTATCTACTTCTGGTCTGATTTCCATTCCTGCTTGACGCCGATATGCTTCTGCTAGATTAAGCAGAGAAGTCATCTTAGATTTATTCTCCTCATATTTCTAAACTTTCACTACATTTGGGTCTTGTGAGGTCAGCAGATATGTATGGAATCCCCCGATTGTAGATCTACACATGTAATCAATTTCAAGGAGACCCATCTTTCCTTCAGAACAGGGAATATATAATTGTGGTATGCAATGATTTTTATAAATCCTTTGGTGAGCATAAAGCATCCTTCTTTTTTTCCTATCTAATCTATCCAGCACCTTTTGGGGCCAGTCAATCACTCTAAAACTGTAGGTTAGGACAGGAAGAGCAAACTTGATTTATAGCTTGGATTTTGTTCCTAGATGTCAATGCTGTTTTCATGATTAATTTAAGTCTTCTGAAGTATTCCTTACTAAGTTTTATTCGCATTTGTTCATGTTTTATTGTTGATCCTTCATCAATTCCCAAATATTTATAAACTCCCTCTTCCTTAAGTTCTTTTATAACACATTTTTGTCCCAAACTGATATTTTCCTGATGCTGCAGTTTTCCTGCTTTAAAGGTTACTTTTACACATTTATCAAGATCAAATGGCTTTCTTATATCATCTGAAAAAGTTTTGACAACTTGCAGTTGTAGTTTCACTTCCTCATCTGAAGAGCTATACAGTTTCAAATCGTCAACAAAGAGAAGATGAGAAGTCTTTGCACTTTGTTGTTTTCTAGGAGCCAAATTATAGCCATGGCCTAAGCTGTTAAGTAGACAGCTTAACGGTTTAAGGGCAAGGCAGAATAGCAGTGGTGACAGACAGTCACCCTGGAATATCCCCCTTTGAATTTTTATCCATGAAATAATAAGCTGTCCTTTATCATGGCTTAATTGCAAAGTGGTCTGTCACTGTTTCATGATCACTGTAATGTAGTCGATCAGTGTAGGATGTATCTTATACATTTTTAAGCACTCTTTTATCCATGAATGTGGGATACTATCAAATGCTTTTTTGTAGTCAATTCATGCCATACTTATATTCTTTCCCTTTTTACAGTTCTCTACTATGAGTTATTTAACAGCAAATGCTCCTCTGATCCATATGATTTTCTTTTATTACCCTTTTGTTCTACTGCCATAATTGAGTTTTCTTCTAAATGACTATAAACTCTGTCTGCATCAATTCCAGTGTATAGTTTATACGTTTTTGGAAGAGAAGTCATTGGTCTATAATTCTTAGGGTAGCTTGCAGGTTCACTTTTAAGTAGGAGTATTGTTTTTCCTGTTGTTAGCCAGGTTGCTGTCTGTTTGGGGTGCGCATATAAATAATTCTTAGTCATGGCTAAATCTTCGTGCAGAGATGTAGATATTTTTAACCAGAAGTTAGGTACTGCATCTGGGCCTGGGGTTTCCAGTTAGAGGCTTTTCTTAACTTTGTTTCAATCTGTCTGGTTGTTACTTCATCCCATTTCATATCCTGTACCTTTAAACATCTTATACTTTTCTTTTACTTCTTCTATCCGATTAGCATCTTTGTTATGTTCCACAGGATCTTCATACTAGATACTTCTCCAAAATGTATCTATTTCCTTTTTTGACGATCTTTCAATTCCTTTTACCTTGTTTCCCAATTCTCTGTAAACTTCTTTGGGTCATCAATAAATTGCTTATTTTGTACTTTTCCTTTATATTTATCTGTGTATCTTCTAAGTTTTTCGGCCTGTGCTGAAATTTTTAGTTTGTTATTTGCCATAGTGCATGATAGATCCTGGTCTGTTCTAATACTGCACATTGCTTTTATCACATCTGTCTTTCTTGGTATTTTTGTTGATCTATTCCCTCTTCTATAGTCTTCTAACAGTGACTCTTCTTGTCTTAATTGCTTTCTCTCTCATCTGTGTGAATTTCTCAATGCTGGGTTGGCTCATTCTTCTGTTAAGGCCCACGTTTCAGATATTTCTGCTTGTCTGCCTTTATCACTTCCTTTAGCTTCCAGATTTGAAGCTAAACAATTCCTTAAAGGTATCCTTCATATCAGGCCTCCCAGGAAGCCTGTTCTTCCTCCCTGGGATCTTATTTTTGGTTTGGAAAAATTGACTCAGGTTCCTTTTGAGCTTGCAGCTTCAGCTTCCTTGCAACACTGCTCTTGGAAGACTGTACTTTTATTGGCCCTTACGTATGCCAGATGGGTGTCTGAGCTTCAAGCCCTTATTGCTTGTCCTCCTTTTTTGGGTTTTCATAAGGACAGGGTGTCCTTGTGTACTAATTCCTTTTTTATGCCCAAGGTGGTTAATGAGTTTTCACTTAGTCTGTTCATTTGCTCACTTCTTTCCCTTCTCTGCAATCTGCCAGTGAGAAGGTGCTGCACATTTTGGATGGGCACAGACAACTCAGATTTTATTTGGATAAGACCAAGACCATCAGGAAATCTGATCAGCTCTTTGTTTCATTTCATTTTAGGTCCATAGGATTATCTGTATCCAAGCAAACTATTTCTTCTTGGATCTCAAAAGCTATTTTTTTTTTTTTGTTATTCCTTTCATGGTAAGAGCCTTTATTCTGTTAAGGCTCATATTACTAGGGCTGTGGCTTCTTCTGATTATGCTTTCTTGGGTTTGGATACTAACTCTATCATTGAGATACCTACCTGGACTTCTGTGCATACATTTACTAAGCACTACAAGTTGGATGGAATCTCCAGAGCTAGAGCTGGTTTTGCTAGGGCATCCTTCATGATGTCCTAGAGGGCTCTGCTGGTCCTTCCTGCTCCAAAGTTTCTACCTGAGATTTGGCATTCTCCCTAATGTAATGAATACTGCAACAGTGAAGAGAAGGACATCTACCATTATGAGAAGAGTTTACACAACCGTACTTTACTGTATGTCATACATTTGTAGAATGAAAGAGTAAGAGACAACAAGGATTCATCAGGACACCACCTTTAGGATCCTTTTCCAAAACCATGACTGGCAGTGTAATAGTTTGCAAAAAGAAATTTTCATAATTCATAATCACAACTGATTTCATCTGTGCCAACTGTCATGCAATGGCGCTCAGCCTATTTTCATGGCTAGTGGAAGAAAAGGCCAATGTGTAGTGTATGATATTGGTTGTACATAAACAGTTGGAGATGTGAATTACAACAGCCTAGCTTTTGCTATACAGTGATCAGTAGCAGTGCTTGTCAGTTGTCCTCACATATCTGCATACATATGCAATACCCCATGTACAGCTTCAGCAAGAAGGAAAAGTGCTTTGGAAGTCATAAATGGACATGAGTGAAGTGTGTTCTCTATTTTTGACCAAATTAAATGGGAGTACTGGATAAAGATGAAAAGGGGAAGCAAGCAGAAGGTGGAACATAAGGTGAACCACTAATGAGTGAGCAGGATGGAGGTGGGGAAGATGAAGTAGATTTTTTTCTGTGGGACAGGTGCTTATTTTGCATGCATAAAGAAAAGGTAGGTCAGATGAGGTAGCACGGGAAGGAAGAGGAAGGTAAGATGGTCAGGCTAGGTTAGGTAGCAGGGTTGACAGACAAGATTGACAAGGTGTGATAACACAGTGGTTGAGGGAGAACACAGTGATGATGAGGACATCTGTCTGATTTGGGTATCTAACGTCCTGTTGATTATCTCCCTCACATCTGCCAGCTGCTGATGGGTGACAAATGTGTCACCTCCACTGGCACTGCTGCCAGTGGGTACAAGAGTCCATTCCAGGTTCTGGTGCAGAGCTACCCGTAGTGGATGATGCAGATAGGACAGGATGTGTGGAGGTGACCGTGACAGGCTGGGACCCAGATGTTGTGATGCTTCTGGTGCTAATGGTCCAGATATTGTGATGCTTCTGGTGCTAATGGTGGTGGTGCCACTGCCACCACAACTGAGGAGTCAACAGGCCTTTCCTGAGAGATAAGTACAGGTTTTGATACTGCTGCATATAGTAGTAAAATAAATGCAGAGAGACAAAATAAATGTACATCTTAGACGAGAAAGTGACAAAGAGGGTGGGGGAGACAGAAGTACAAAAACAATGGAAAAATGAAGTCGATATGTATTTTTAGTTTGATTGTACTAACCCTAATAACTTGAATGAACAGTAAACCCACTTCTGAATTTAACTAGGTGGTTAGTGGAGATAAGTAAGAGGGAGACCTGAGTCCACAGCGGTCATCAGCTGCATTCTGACAAAGCAAAGGATCAATACGTTTAGCTATTCAGACAAATCAACAAAAGGCTGTAGTCCAAGACACAGTAATGGCATGTCTGAAACAAATGTACATATACAAAGAAAATATGCTGTTCAGACATTCGTTCCCCCTCAAAGGTACTATAAGCAAAATAAACAAGTATATTGACAAACAGTGTCTGCAATGCAAATATTCACACTCAATGTTACTTATACACATTTCTCATGTTTAACCTTGTAGTTACTATAACGAGACGGACACCTCAAGTTAAGCATTATCAGAACATGTCTGTGAGAGGGGGACTTGAACCCGCTGACATTAATCACATTTGTTCAAGTGCATGGCAGTATATATGCACATATGACCAAAAACAACATTCAACAGTAATACTGCTACCTTTGAACTATGGAAATTATCACAAGCATGGCAGTCATGTATAAAAGCTACACAGTATAAAACTGCATCTAGACTAATGCACTAGGTACTTAATATTAAAAGCTGTACATTCTGAAGCAAGTATACTCATCCCAGTGCTCTGTTACGCACGTTAATCTCCTTCTGTGCAGCTGCCCATTCTCTGCAATCTCATCAGTGGCTATAGAGAGAAAACCAGCAAAGTGTAAGATCTGTGGATGACACACACTGGTAGGTTGCACGTGTAGTTGACTTAAGTTCTACATGCACTATATAGGCATTCCTCTCAACTGTCCAGATTTTTTCAGAATGTCCAAATTATGGTCTCATATTGTTGGCCTGTTACTCATAAAATTTGTGTCTTTCTGGCAAATCAGTGAGGTGAGACAACTAAATAATGACAGACATTTGAATTTCAGACTTCATTTCCTTCAAAATGCATGCCAACACAAATCCTGTTATCCTAGCAACTTTCCAAGTTTATAAGAGCAATATTTAAAATCTGTCCCTATTTTTGAGCCTTTGCCCCCCCCCCCCATTATTATAGTCTTTGTCCAGATTTCTTGTACTAAGAATTTGAGAGGTATGCATATAGGTAGTCTGCTGTTGAAGTTCTTCCTCCCATCAGCCAAGGAAGTCAGGATTGTAGTACCTTGACCTTGTGTCACTATAATGGTGATGACTCTATTCCCCGTGTGGGATGTCAGCGGCATCATGGGTTCTAGCCTGGGGTAAACTACTCTAGGCTTCTGTCTTAAACTGAGGCTCTTGATAGCCCTTATTCAGAAGCCTCAGGCTTTAATCCTTATGGTGGGGGAGGAAAAAGCTTTCTGTCTTCTGTACATACTACATCTGTGCTCTAAAGGGGGCATCACCTCCATTTTTTCCTGCCATGATGGCAAATCATGAAAAATCACAGGGAAAAAGGGCAGAAGATTCACTTCCCAAATGAATTGTGTATGTACTGTCTGCTGTGGAAAAATCAGGGCTTATTTCATGGCAGATGGTTGGACAGGGTAATATAGGAACTATTATAATGATTCACAATGCCACTTTTAAGGTGTGAAATGTGGCAGTCCTGTATCCCTGTATCTGCTGTTAAGACAGCAGACACTAAATAAACTCAATTTCCATAAGATGATGTATGGAATTACAGACTTCCTGTTAAAGGCATGTGCAGTGCTGCCTACAGGGGCCCAGGCATATGTATGGCATCAAGTACAATTGAGAACAATGCTTAGCAGGTTTTCTCACCACACAAACTGAGTTATTCAAAAACAGTAATATGTTGACCCCTAATTAACATTATTACCATGCCCAGCCAAGTGAATCTGTACAACATAAGTGTGAGGGGGTGACAGAACCATGCTGCACTATGGAAGAACTCATAGATCAGCAACTTCTGAACCTGCAGTAGCTGCACATGAGAGGAATTGTTAAGGCAAACTTGTACAACTTAAATGTTACTTGTTACAAGTACACTTTGTTGACTATGGCTGCAATTGCACTTGTTGACCAACTTTGAAATAAGATGGTCAGTACTTTTAAGTGTTTTGGGAAGGTGTACTGAGGTGGGAGGGACTGGAAGAATAATGCAATTGTTAGGCTCAAGGTTTGTTAACCATAATGGGAGACACACCTAACAGCACACACTCAGAGCACAGTTGATTACTTTCTGATACCACTTTCACTAATAAAAATATCTGTTGAATACATTACACATATTTGTCATTTGCAAAAATCTATTTAACCCCAAGAAAAGCAGTCATGTCACCTTAGTCAGTTGTAGTGTTATAGGTATTGATTTGTGGGACACATCATTTATTTATTTATTTATTACTTTTGTTGACTGGGGTAGTCCAACTGGGCTGTGCTAGTCCCTTGTCAATGGAGGCCTGTGAAGAAAAGCTCCATTTACAAAAAATAGGCAGTTTTGAACAACAGAGGAAATTGTAAAGCTTAAAGTTCCAATTTGTATAAATAATAATTGAAAGGCAGCTATAGTAGAGAGAGAAACTACAATAAGTACACTACAGAGTAATTACATATTGATTCATGACAAATTAGCATATACAGTGAGGTTTAAAATTACACATTACAGTTTAATATGTATGAATGGGAGAACTAAAAGACAGTGAGTGTGGGTAATGTGCTTATTATTTACTCAGTAAACGTATGTGCCTAATGTTACATAAAGAATATGGATACAGATATATAGCTGTCAAGCACACAGACAGTATGCCATATGGGCAAGGGGGAAACTAGTAGTATAAGGGTTTTACAGGGTCACTCAGGAACTATTTTCCATACGTGTAGAGATTACTAAAAGAACAAGGGAAGCAGAATCTCACCACTGAGCAAAGAGATGAACACCAAGCACAGCAAAGCAGGTCAACAGTTGGGAGGCCATCAAGTGAACCACCTCTCATGGAGCTGGGGGAGTGTCTGGCAACTCTCAAAGGTAGTGGCACCTCCGCATGACCACACAGTGCAGTGTTTAATGTTGGTGCAGAACCTGAATGACCAATAAGACAATTTACTGGAGATGGCACGCATATGTATACCTTTTTCTGCGTAAGACTACCTGAAAGTCTGCTGAACCCCTTAGTCGCTGTCCAAATTATTAAAGCTGTCTGATTTACAACATACAAGAACATCAGGTATTCCCCTGCCATCTGCACAAGGTATGCCATCAAAATATTTATTTTGTTAATGTTTGTACACCTCAGTTGTACGTATACGTCAAATTCTAGGTCATACTTATGCAGGATGTTGCCCTTAGATGTAATTCAAAGGTGATTTTTTATCTGGCACCAACACTGTGGAACTGCCCTTGCCTGATATTGGAGGACCTGTGACCTCTGATATTAATGGTAGTCACTGAAGTGTGGTACCCTTAGTAGACACATGTTAGAATCTGGCCTTGGCACCCACAAGCAGAGAAGTACACACGTGGCGGTTGGTAA
Source organism: Protopterus annectens (assembly GCF_019279795.1). NCBI lineage: Eukaryota > Metazoa > Chordata > Ceratodontiformes > Protopteridae > Protopterus > Protopterus annectens. Next base: position 1,824,191,591 of record NC_056728.1, read on the forward strand.
TGGTGCTCATCGGAGACATGGTTACTGCCATCCCTGAGGTTGGTGTGTTAGTAGCTGCAACCCAGTGTATGTACAGAGCCACAGTGGAGACACAAGCTAGAACCACCGCAGCCACGGTGGAGTTAGTGAAGATAATGCAGTGTGTTTGAAATAACCTACAAGAATTTTTTTGTGTCATATGTGTGATTGTTTTGGATTGACTCAATTACATACTGGAACATGCCATGTGTCCTCTTATTCTCACCCACCAGGAGGAGTTGTAGTCCAGGAAGCTGATCCACTGCTACCACCACAGTTGATAGCTATTGTGGCCATGGACAACATATGTATCTCAAGTTTCTGCAGCACTACCACTTCCACAGCTATATTTGATGTCATAGTGTCAACACCCAGGAGAGGACTTTGCAGTGGTTGTGGCATTTGCAGCAGTGACACGTCTCATAGCAGACAGTGTCCATGGTCATGCAGCAGACCATTACCAAGCCAGGGTTGTGGTACAACCAGTAAAACTCCGGCTGAAGCCAGCTCTCATGTCTGGATGTGTGCACAAGCATGCTGAAACCACTGCCATGCATGCCCTCGACCTATCCAGTACATCAAGCCATAATGCTGCAGCAACTGCTGAGACTGTGTCCCAGCAGACTCACACTTATAACACAGCAGCCACCATTACATCACACACAAATTTCCACTGACACTGACCCTTCACAAAACTTTTTACTTTCGGCCCTTCACACACATACACACTCTGAAAGGCAATAATCGCAGCAGCACTGCGCCATATATACCCAAAGCATCCCTAACACCTGTCCCCACCTAGTATCTCTGAGGAGCAGGTCTTAAATACCCTCTTCAAGATGAAAAACACAGCCTCTGTTGGACCAGACAACATCCTGGGATGTGTTCTACATGGGTTAAAACAGGAATTAGCATCACCATTGAGCATGCTTTTCAATCACAACCTAAGCACTGGCTTTGTCCCAGAGGAATGGAAAACAGCTACTGTCATCCCTTAACACAAAGGGGGTGCATACACAGACCCCAGGAACTATAGACCCATTAGCCTGACCAGCCTTACCTGCAAGGCCATGGAATGAATCATTATAGACCTTATTAACAAAGATATAGGCAATCTCCAAACACTCAACCTCATCTGGTTTGGCTTTGTCAAAGGGAGATCATGCCTGTTAAACTTGGTGGGCTTCTTTGAGACAGTCACCAAAGCCCTAGACATGGGCAAATCTGTGCATATGGCCTACCTAGACTTATCAAAAAAGTTCCCCCTGCATGAAAGGCAATTGCATGGCTTAAGCAATGTAAAATCCAAAACCCAAAAGTGTAAGCCAGCAAACTGTGAGGCTGTAAAAATAAGTTTATTCAGTTAATGCAATGCACAAACAAACTGGTTTCAGCTGGTACACAACACAGCCTTCTTCTGTGTAAAATAGAATACATTTCAGATAGTATTTTATACATGCAGTTAATTAGATTAGGCTTGTGATTGGATGGTCTAAAATTGTTCATTTAATCCAGGTGGAAATAAACCACCCAGTTTAACAATCCATTTTTTCTCTTTTGTGTCAAGAATGGAATGCCACCCCACCTTGTTGGATTTATTCTTTTTCATGATATCTATAACCATGAAACTAAACTTAACAGATGAATGTTTTAAACAATGTTTATATAAAGCACTGCTTGATTTTTTGTTCTTCATATCACTGGTATGCCCAGAAATTCTCAATCTTAATGGTCGTGAGGTTTGTCCTATATAGAAAGAGTCACAGCTGCATGTTGCTAGCTATATCAGCCATTCGCTACTGCAATTAGCAAAAAACTTTATGTCATAAACTGTGCCACAGTTCTTACTTGTGAATTGTTTGGATTTAAAAACCTTATTACAGTTAGTGCAATGTCCACATGGGAAGAACCCTGCAAGCACCTCACCCGTTAGTGTAGTTTGGACCTCCTGAAATGGTGCCCTGGAATGTGAATGTTTATAATGATTCAAATGGAAAGCAAGATTTCTCCCTTTGCAGAATGAAAACTGGCATCTGTCTGCTGGAATATTAGTTAGATTGTGATCACTCTGTAAAATATTCCACTGTCTCTGTACACTGTTGATTAATATATCAGAATTCCTACCATAAGTGGTCACAAGTTTAATAGGTGCCAAGCTTTGCTGCTCCTGTTGTTTGTAGGTCAAAAAGTCTTCCCTCTTGAGTGTATTAGCCCAATTGCTGGCCTGAAGAACATGTCCCATCTGATATCCCCTGTCTTTAAACCTGTGGGTCAGATCCCGCCTGTATACCTGGCTTAGAATCCTTAGAACAAATATGTCTCATTCTAATGTATTGGGATTTGGGGATATTTTTGGCTATATGGGGTGGATGAAAGCTGGATGCATGGAGGAGGGTATTGTATTGGGGATACTTCTGGAAGACTTCAGCACACAAAGTATGACATAATTTTCTAGAGATAGAAACATCAAGAAAAGTAATGATGTCCACGTCAAAATTAACTGTGAAGTATAAACCCCATTTGTTTTCATTTAGATAGTCAATAAATTCAGAGAAATATTTCACATCCGACCTCCATACCATCCAGCAATCATCCAAATATCACCTCCAAATGTCTACTTCTGTCAGGTACAAGTTATGGCTTGCATCATAGATTAGTTGTTCTTCAATGAAGGTCATAAAAAGGTCAGCATAAATGCTTAAAATTAAGCATAAAATAAATGAAAATAAAAGCATAAAAGATGCCCCATGGCCGTCCCCTTGATTTGCCAATAGTGTGTGTCCTGATAGAAAAATACATTATTAGTTAGGACATGTTCTGTCAGGCCCAACAAAAAAGTGTTGAACCCTGGCTGATATAATTCAGATTTGTACAGCCAGTATTCAATGGCCTCTAACCCAGCAGCATGAGGGATGTCTATGTAAAGAGCACTAACATCTAGAGTGCACATCAACCATTCTGGTTCAAGCTGAGTGTCTGAAATGATTTTTAGAAATTCTGTGGTGTCTTGTATGTGTGATCGGACCCACCGTAATAGAGGTTTGAGATGTTTCGTAGGAAACAATGACAATGTTCAGTGATAGAGCCTCTCCCAGACACAATTGGTGTCCCAGGTGTTTTAACAGGGTCCTTCTGTATTTTGGGCGAAAAATAAATATATTGACTCATGGGATCCTTAATGGTGAGATGTTGCATGACCTTATCATTAATAATGCCTTCTTCCTTGGCTAGTGATAAAAATTCGTCTATCTGTTTTTTTAACCTAAAGGTGGGGTCCAGGGGAATTTCCAAGTAATACCGCCTATCCTGAAGTTGTCTTTTGGCTTGAGAATCATATTGCAGCCAGTTCTTTACCACTACGGCACCACCTTTATCAGCAGAGAGAATGACAATGCTTTTGTTATTCTGAAATTCTGTTAATGTTTCCCTTTCGATCTTTGAGAGATTATTTGGTTTATAAGTAATTTCACTCCTGTGATAGTGTAGATCTTTGAGAACACTACTTTGAAATTTATGCACTGTAGGATTCATAGGTGGCATATACCTTGATTTATGGTAAATAAATTCATTTTCCACACGAAAATCATTAGAGTCCTCAAAATGCAATATGAGGTTTATACGTCTACAAAATGACATTGCATTTTGTGCTAAAATACCCTCAGTAACTAGGAAACCAGGAATAAAACTAAGACCTTTATTAAGAAGATCAATTTATGTAGTAGACAAACTTACATCAGAGATATTCAAAGCATTAACATTATTTAGGTTTATTTCCGAGTTATTAGTTTCAGACGCCCATCTATGTTGTTTACTTCTTGAATGTTTTCTACCTGCTCTCTTGTATTTTGGCCTAAAGGGGACGAACAGTATGCCCTCTTGGGGGTAGGTGAGTCTGGTGTGTGTTGCATGTCTGTATCTGTGTATGAAGACAGATAATCAGTAGATGATCCTGTATCTGTAGGTCGCTTTTTCAAGATGGACCTTGGTCGTTTCCTTTTGGGAGTTCTAGTTTGTGCTTGTTGAAATCTGACCTGTTTGCTAATACTGAAAGGGTCACCAAGTTGATAATGTTTGGTCCCTCTGAAATTTTTTGACCTTCCTGGTATTCAATTGTTCTTCAAGACCAGATACGTCTTTGGCTAGTTTATTCAAATTGCTAGTAAAGAAGGGCTGTCCTTCATATGTCTGTGCAAATAACAGATAACAGCTAGAGAGGATTTAGTTGAGACAAAATATGAAAAAATAAAAACATACATATGTTATTAACTTTACAGATTAGTGCAGATATGGGCAGTAAAAATGTGAGGCAAAGGTTCAGTGACACTTCCATTATAACACTTTCACATAACAATGGTAAACTATTAACTATTTCTTAGTGTTAAAACAGCTATGACAATAAAAATGTCTGCTGTAGTTCTAGTAGTAAACTTGTGCCGTTTTGTAGTTGAAATAATCCAAGTAACTGAGATATGAGAATATAGCTAAGCAGAAGTTAGTTCTATACTTTAACATTCATGGCAGCTAGAATAACTCTTGAATTGTACAAGCTGGGTTAAGCAGTTATAACAAATGGCAGTCTCATGGTAACTGAAACTTAGAATTAAATAAAAAACAATGAGCTATACTTCACATCCACAAAGCTGCTACTAAAGTATTTAACACCGAGGTCATGCTATAAACCAGTCGCTGTGTAAGGTAAATGCCCAATAATGCAATAACTAGATTCTACAAACCCACTGTTACCAGTTAACACTGCTAAAAAGATACAAACAGAAATCTACAGAAATATGGTAAAAGTGTACAACAGAGCAGTTTCCACTTGTGTAGAGATAATACGTCCAAAGGCAGGTAAAGTAACTTATTTCAATTTGTGTACAGCATACCTCTCAACTGTACAGATTTTCACAGAATGTCCAGACTTTTGGCTCATATTTTTGGTCAGTTCCCCATAAAATCTGTTTTTTTCTGACAAATTACTGGGATGATCTAAGGAATGAAGTCACTAAATAATGTCATTCATTTACGTTTCAGACTTCAAATTCTTCAGAAAATGTATGTTAAAACAAATCCTGTTACTCTAGCAACTTTCTAAGCTGAGTAATATTTAAAATATGTCCCTATTTTTGGGCCTTTGTCCCCCCCCCCCATTTTGTCAGTCTTTGTCCAGATTTCTTGCACTGAGAGGATGAGAGGTATGATGTGCAGACTTTCAATTGTGTGGCATGAGAAAACAATAACTCAGCCAAGACATGACTTAGCAAATAGTTGTTAAGGTGCTTATCAAAGTCCCATGAATAGGTTACAGCAGCATACAAAGCCCTTCCAAGTGAGGTAAATGCAGTTTTAATGCTGAGTACAAGTGAAAAGCTGTTTACATCAGTAATATTAGGGACCTGCACACCACAGAGATGAAGCCACAGATTAGTAGGAAGAGGAAACGATGGCACAGAAACACTTGTTGTTCTTTCGGCTTTTCCCGGTTAGGGGTCGCCACAGTGGAACTCCGGTCCGCTAATGATTGGCAATACATTTCTTATGGGTGCCAAGGTGCCAGCTCAATGCCCAACCTTCAACGAAGGCACACTCATTCTATGCATGTCTTTCAAATGCCATTCGACCGCAGGGAGAACATGCAGATTCCACACAGAAGGCACTCCAGCCGAGAATCGAACGGGAGAACATCTTGCTGTGAGGCAACAATGCTACCGCTGCACCACCGTGAATGCATGGCACAGAAACACTAAGAGTTTTAAATGCTCCAGAGGATTATGGGTGAGAGAGAAAGAGAGTGGGATGCAGGGAAACATAGTATATGCAGAGTAGGATAGACAGGAAAGTATAGGAGTATTCTGGGTCAGGAAATGGCAGTCACCACAAAAAAAAAAAAAAAATAATCAGCAGGGGAGGAGGGGAAACAGTAAGGAGCATACAGTGAGAGTCAGCAGGTAAGTAGAAGAGGTAGGGAGGTGTAGACAGAGAGGGAAGAGATGTTATAGTGAGGTATACACAGGCATTCGCAGTAAGATAAAAACAGTTAAAATGAAACCACAAACAGAAAACAAGAGACTATAGCTAACTAAGAGAGTTGGCACTGGAGCAGTGACTAACTTATTGATGGCAGAGAGAGACAAAGGGGCAAGGTTTTTAAACAGGTGAGTTTTGGGGAGGGGGGGGTCTCAGTGGTATGCAGGTATCCTGTACAGTAGACAAAGTAAGACTAATTTGTGGTATGAGCTTAGAACATACATTAGTTTAAACTGGCTATGCAGAAGAGCACAGACATTACTCCAGGATTTGGAGCAGTGTCTGTAAAGAAGGTATAGGCAGTCTGGAAGGGAAAACACTTTGTTCTAGAAATGTTAGTTTAAACTGGCTATGTAGCAGAGCTCAGGTGTTATTACAGGAGTTGGAGCAGTATCTATAAAGAAAGTAAAGGCAGTCTGGAAGGGAAGACACTTTGCTCTCAAAGCCAAAGTCCCACAAATAAGTTGCAGCAGCATACAAAGCCCTTCCAAGTGAGGTAAATGCCATTTAAATGCTAAGTACAAGTGAAAAGCTATTAAAATCAGTAAATTAGGGACCTTCACACCATGGAGATGAAGCCACAGACTAGTAGGAAGCACAATACAGAGGATTGTTTTACAAAAACAGGTGTCAAATAATTAAAGGTATGGTATTGATGGTGATGATTACCTAAATGCTGGAATCAAGTTAATTCAGCATATTTAACCAAAAAAGGTTGGTTTTAAGTTTAAAAGCTTATTATTTTCACAAAGCATAGGAATACAATAAGGTAGCTGCATGGTGTAAGAGAGTAAGGAGAATGCTGGGACAAACATTGAGTAAAATTATACCCCTAATCTACATGACTTATGATGTGGTTTGAGTGCTATGTTGAGCAGAAATAAGTAAGATGAAAAACAAATTTCTAATAATGATATTAGTTAATAGACTACAGATTGCATTTTTAATCTTGGAAAATAAATTAAGGACTGATTGAATAAATGGTGTGTAATAATTTAGAAACTGTTAAGAAAGATAGAAAGATAACATTTTTAATAACTGCTGTACTAGATAACTTCCTAACTGGATCTTAAATATGCAAATAATTCAGAAAGACTCCTAACTCAGAAAGATGTTAGAGGTTATGACTTTGTACATTCAGCTGATATTATTATAAAATGGAACACACCTTGCCTTTGGTACTAGATGATCAGAAGACTGTGGGTTTGATTTCCAAATCAGTTAACATGAGTCATTTCTTAAATTAAGAAAAAAAAGACATGTTCAATAGTTTCTAATTTTTGACAATAATAAACCCCTTTTCTAGTGCATTTATACACCACTGAGACTTTTTTTACCCTGTAAAAAATGTCAATGTTCACTGATGTTAGTTTCAGTGGATAAGGATTGATGAATAAGCTATCAATGAAATATTTCAATGATCTAATATAGACTCATGTTAACATGCTGCATACTAGTATTTAATTAATTTTTCATATTTCCATTTATTTGTAGTGATGCTGATGAAAAATCCAATTCTGATTGTCTTATCTTTTTGAAGAAGCTTTCATCATATAATCCTGCAAATGACTTATCTTGGTATATTTTTTCAACTTCCATCTGTCTAATAATTCCCACAAAAATATTCTAAATGAGGTCTAATAATATCCATTATTCTAAACATTTTCCTAGTTATTGACAAGTAAGGAAAAGTAGCTCAACACAGGATGTATTGTACTCAAAACTCTCTTTATTCACATCTCTTTTCATATTGTTCCTCTTTTAATTTGACTTAGTACCACATATCCTTCGAAACAGTTTGCTTAATAATCTTGTTTCCAGTTTTTCACATTATAACCACATTTCTTCTAAATATGTACTTAGAGAAAATGTATGAGGCTGAATCAAATGTCATAAGACATAAAAAGCAATTCCCATTTCAGATTTCTAGTTCTAGTATCTCCTGTATGATTACCTCCCATTGTCAAAAATTATATTTTCAGTCTGGAATTCAAGTTCTAATAATGGAATCTGGCTTTGAAAAAAATAATACCCTCTAGTATACCATCATACACCACACCCTCACTTTCTCCAATCTTAAAAATAATTTTAAAATTTTCAAAATGTTTTTGTACTACCTGCTTTACTCCCTTAAACTTGTCATTTCCAGCAAACAAGAATATATCATCTGCATACATTAATTTAACAAGGCATATTAATATATGATTTACTGCCATGTTCTTTTAAGCACAATACACAGCATGATATATCCAGAGACCAAATACAAATGTATTCAATGGATACTCTTGCCATATGCCAGCTCGCATATTTATTTGATGTCCAACGCAACCATTAACTACTGGTTTAAAAGTAAAATGCTCATAAGTTTCTGTAACCCATCAAATGAATTTATCATCAAATCCTAAACTTTTCCAAAATATTAAACATTTAAATATAGGATACAGAGGCCTGTGCTATCACAACATCCATATTCCATAACAAACCTATATTGTTTTACAATGGGATATTCTGTATAAAATCATTAACAGTCTGCAGTATGCCTAGTACTCCTATGCCATTTGTTACACATTGTATTTCCCCAGGCAAGCAATTACAGACTTGATTTTTTGTATCATATACACAATTAAATTATAATCACAGTTTAATAATGGTAGTGGTCTCCAGTTATCTAGATTTACTTTAGCCTTCATTCCCATATTAACTTTATGATTGATTAATAATGTTTTTCATGCCATAATGGATATATACCAATACTGATACATTCCTTAAATGCACATAACAAAATTCTACATTGGCAATCTTCTAATTACTTGTAATAAAATATGGAATACCATCTTATCCTGATGAAGTATTTTAATTATCATGCTTAAGAGCCATTTAAAAATATTAAAATCTAACAACATAACAATTTTTTTAAATTTTTAAATACTACTTTTCAGTTACAAAATTCTAAATTAACAACATTTACAACCTTCAGTGTTGACTCAATTTCTTTTTACAATGTAACTCTGTTTTTTATGACATCTAAAGTATGAGCAACAAGGTTACCTTTGTCCTATAATATACATCAAAAGTGTCTGTCTTTCTTTTTGTTCACTACCTCAAAATGCAATATGCCATGGGATTTCTAATATTTCCAAATGTTGAGACATTTACTGATGAACAGTGGATTCATTAGATTTCCTCAATTTCTCTTGCACTAGTCTTATACTACCATTCAAAAATACCAACTACTTATGTTGATCCATCAGACTCCTCTTTTGATAACAATTTTTTACTAGGCTATCCATTAACCAAGACTGTCATGAAATTGATGTCATATGCTGCTTACAATAATTGAAAAGATACCCTTAAATTTCATACTGATTAAGAATATTAAACAAATGTGCATGTTTAACATTATCAAAAGTCATTAAAATCTCCCACTATCAATTTCCTTTCTTTTTTTCTCTTTATAAGTTGTCCACTGTTCTTGACTTCATTTTCCTTTTGTACCATATACACTCATTACCATAACTTCCTTTAGCACATTTTCAAACCTTACTTGTATTATTTTCATCAAAATCTTATAATCAGCATTATTCGGTGCTCTAGGTCTCCAATTTCTAATATCAGATGTATCCTTCTCTTTCCACATAAATCTAATAACCCCCTCATATCCTTCAACCATTGTAAAACCCTAATTTCTCTATTCATTTAATAATTTCAAAATATCTTCTTTTGCCTTACTCCCATCTTCTTATACATTTATAATCTATTCTAGGTATATCAAGAAATGAGCATCCTTAACAATCTATGCATATTATTTAATTCTTCCAATGTTATCTCTCTGTGTAAATATAGCATTGCATCTTCCGAAAAAAATCTTTCAAATTAATTGCATTTTATCTGTTTATTATCCTTTTTCTTGTACATTTTTCTAACACACAGTACTACAATTTTCATTATTTTGCCTTGTATATATTTTATGTCACGTTTCTTGTTTTTTTTTTAATTTTATCAAACTTTGTTTTTCACAATTTTTACTAAATATGAAAGTTTTCTTCATTCTTTCCCTTTAAATAATATTTTTGTTTATGTAATAATCATTATAGTTTATGTCTATTTTATACAATAATTATTCTACTTTCTCTCTACTTTTATATAATTTTCTTCCTTTAATGAAATAATCCATGCTATTATTTTCCAGTTCTTTTTCATAGGTTCATAGGTTCATACTAGGCTATCTGCCCTAGGGAATTTATAAGCCTAGCCAGAGTGTGTGTGGCTTTCACCACCCCTTAGGATGAGAATACTATACCCATTAGTTTGCTGTGCCTCTGTCCAGCAGTGATACAGAGATGATTCCCGGGGTAAACCTACGATCTCCCATCCACTCGTCAAGATTTCTCTTGAACAGAGTCAGTGAGGGGCTCTGCCTCACATGGACTGGGATTCTGTTCCATAGTGTAGGGAGTCTCTGGGTGATGAATCTGTCCCTCCAGCACGTCCTATTTATATCCGTGTTGAGGTTTAAGTCTCTTGCTCTCGTGGCTCTGGTGGATTTGGATTTTTTGAGGTGGAGCATGTCCATTAATTCCGGGTTGGACATGGCCTTGTATGTCAGGCACAGATCACCTCTGAGCAGATGGTATGCAACTGAATAGAGCTGGAGTTTCTTCAGTCGGGCATCGTATGACATATGTTTGAGCTCCTTTATCCTTTTGGTGAGGAACTTTTGGGGTCTTTCCAACTGCTGCAGGTGTCGGGTAAGGTACATTCCGAATGGGGCGTTGTACTCAATCATTGGTCTGATAAGTGAAGAGTACAGGGGTACAATGACCTCTCCTGATTTGGATGTGAATCCCTTCATGATCCGGTGGGCAATGTAGAAGGTCTTCCTAACCACTTTGGCAATGTGAGTGTCAAAAGAGAGGTTACTGTCAACTTGGGTCCCCAGGTCCCTGATAACTTCTTCCGTGTTTAATGGATTACCACCTATGTGGTAATTAGGGGTTACCTTGTTTTTCCCAAAGGGTATGACTATACATTTTTTGGCATTTAGCTTAAGGCCATGGCTCTGGCACCAGTTATCCATTTCTATGAGACCTTTCTGGAGAATGTCTGTGTCTGATGGAGTGTCAATTATGGTGCCCAGTTTGCAGTCATCTGCAAATTTTGTCAGCCACAATCCCCCTATGTTTGCCTGCACTTCAGAAAAATAAATGCCGAACAAGAGGGGGCCCAGGATTGAGCCCTGTGGGACACCGCTCGTGACTGGCTTAGAGTCTGACATGGCACCAGCAACTCTAACCCTGTGTGTTCTGTCCTTGAGCCAGTTTGCAACCCATCTTGTGACATATGGGTTTACATCTAAGCTGGTGAGCTTTTCTATGATGCCCGAGTGGGGTATTGTGTCGAACGCTTTTGCTAGGTCAAGGTAGGCTGTGTGAACTGCCTTACCCTCATCAATGGCCTTAGTGACTGTTTCGAAAAAGTCGACCAAGTTCAAGAGGCAGGATCTGCCCTTGACAAAGCCAAATTGGGTAGGATCCAGTGTCTGTAGGTCTCCAATGTCTTTATTTATGAGTTCCATTATGATCCTCTCCATAGCTTTGCAGACAAGGCTCGTCAAGCTTATGGGGTGGTAATTTCCAGGGTCTGTAGAAGCACCGCCTTTGTGGAGTGGGACCACAGTTGCCGTACGCCATTCTTTGGGCACGTATCCTGTAGTAAGGCTAAGATTAAACAGCAGCCTTATGTGTGGGTTTAGTTCCTCATTGAGTTCGTATAGCACACAGCCAGGGACACCGTCCGGTCCCATTGATGCTGTGTTTTTTGCTTTAGAGAGAGCAGCTCTCACCTGGGCATCTGAGATGTTTGGGAGGCTAGACTCTGGTGGGATAGATATTTCTCCTTTTGGGGGGGAGGGAGAAATTTGCACTGAACCTGTCTGCCAGTATGTTGGCAATGTCTGTGGGTTCAGTGATTTTTTTATCATTTTGGACTAATTCTGAGCATATCTGGGAGTTTCCACCCAGGTTTCTAACATAGCTAAAGAAGGCTTTATGATTGTCTTTTGTGTCATTAGTGATTTTTCTCTCAAAGTTGGCCTTGGATGATTTTATGAGTGATCGTAGTTTTTTGCTAGTATTGATCAGAGATGCCTTCCCTTTTAGGGATTTTGCTCTGTCATGTAGTAGCTTTCTTCTCTTGTTGTAGAGTTTGTTTATGGCTGGAGTCCACCAGACCAGGTGCCTGCCTTTGGTGGAAAGGGTCTTGATTTTATTAGGGATTGCTTGATCCATACATTTCTGGAGGTGCTCGTAGAAGGCATTTGTAAGGGTTTCAGCAGCGTGGGTTGTGGTTTCCACTGGCTCGGGGGCTTTGAAGGATACCACTCCAGTCTTAAGAAGTGTGAAGTTTGCTTTTGAGAAGTTCTTCACTGTGGTCTTTTTTGCTGGGGGTGGGGGCGGGATGTGGATCTCCAGTGAGATTAATTTATGGTCTGATCTCACCAATGAGGGATATACTTCCGGTGTGGAGCATTTTGTCCCCATGTTTGTGATGATCAGGTCTAGTATATTTTCTCCTCTTGTGGGAATGGTGACTAGTTGTTCCATAGCATTTGAGTTTATGAACTCAAGGAACCTTTGGGCTAGAGTGTTGGGGCATGAGTAATGTTCCCAGTCTATGTTTGGGTAGTTGAAGTCACCCAATATGATGGTATTTGGAGAGACATTCATACTCTCCAGTGTCTTCAGGAAGGCTGTGTGGGTTTCCTGAGTTTGAAAAGGTGGTCTGTAGCATGTTACAAACTGTAGGGCAGTTTTACCTATGGTTAATTGCACCTGGATGGTCTCCGATGCATCGTGCGTTGCCACTAACCTGGAGGTGTGGGTATCCTTTATGAATATGGATACTCCCCCTCCTTTTGTGGTTCGGTCCGGATTTTGGGGCGGAACGCATGATATGAGGTATAACCTGATAGTGCTGGGGTGCTCTCAGGAGCCTTGAACCAGGTTTCAGTCACAGCACAGACATCGATGTTCTCCATACTGAGGAGGGCTTCGAGGGCGTGCATCTTGAGGTTTAGACTTCTGGCATTGAGCAGTATTACCCTTAGTTTTTCTCCATTTTTGTTTTCTAGGGTGGTAGGTTTATCATTTGAGCCTTGCCTAAAAAGGCACTATGGGGTGGCAAGAGCCTTTGCCAATATCCGGAAGCCCAGGGGTGACAGGTGCAAGCCGTCCCTTGCGAAGCAGCGTGGCTTGTCAAGCATGTCATCCCAGGCAGACAGACATTGGATCCCCTTAGAATGACACCAGTAATTAAGCCAATTATTAAAGCTGATCATTTTGTCTCTGTATTGTGGCATCATTCTTGGTGAGGGTAGGATACTGCTCAGGGTCAGGGTCATACCGGCCTGGGCTACATAATCTGAGAGCTCCTCTATGTCTCTTTTCATGTAGTCCAGGGAGGTATGTCTCAGGTCGTTCACACCGGCATGTACAATGACTGAGTCATACTTGTACTTGCTGTGGAGTGACCTGAGTGCTTGTGTTATGTGGCGGATTCTAGCGCCTGACAGGCAGCTTACTGTGATCTTTTCCTTGTTCAGTCTGGTGAGTGGGACATCAGTGTGTCTGACTATGGAGTCACCTATAACAAGTGTGTCTGGCATTGTGTTTAGCCTTAAGGGCTGTGACTGTTTAGCACACTGACTTTGAGAACTATGTGTTGCATGTCTTATGTCTTGAGGTGGCAGTTGCTTGTGTGTCTGCTTTGGAGGCCTCTGTAGTTTTGGTAGATTTTTGATCAGTGCCTCCGAGTATGTCTTTGTGTGTTTATGTGTTTGTTTTGCAGTTGTGATAGTTCTATGTGAAACTGGGTTTGTGGTGTGTGTGGTTTCCTTCTCCTCCTGTCTGGTCTTGCCAGTCCTGAGTTGAGAGAGCTCAGCCTCCAGTTTGGCTATATAGTTGCATCTCTCACATGTATTTGTGTTTTGTGGGAGAAGGAGTGGGTTGTCTGTGTACATGAGGCAATTGTAACATTGCCTCAAGATGCCCAGATTTACCAGCTGAACAGGAGAGGACGCTAGCAACTGACCCTTCGACATGCTAGAAAAAGTGATAAAGTTTGCTGTGTAACTGAGTCAGAAGGGACCTATAGGGAAATGGGTACTCAAGGGGATTCTAGGCTAATGTAGTACTTTGTTTAGTATACAAGTACTTTACCTATATAAAAATGCTTTAGGAGCAAGTGCTGAGCTTTACCTATATAAAAATGCTTTAGGAGCAAGTGCTGAGCTTTTGAGATAGATAATAGACTGTTTAGATTGCAAGTAGAGAAGTTCTAAGGGAAAAATTGAAAAGCAGACAGACTTTACGGAGCCAGAAATAGTTTAACCTTGTTTAACCGGCGCTGCCCGATGGTGCTCTATGAGCAACTCCACGCTAAATCACGCAAAAGCGCGCTAAAGTGGGCTTTATAGCAGGGGGTTGAAAAGAGCTAGGAATTGACCCAAAATGGCCAATAGACTACAAGTTTCTGGCTGGAACCACTGCTCTATGGACAAATAGGCTGCTCAGTGCTCCCCACTCCCACTGGTGAACAAAGAAGCTTCCCTTTATCCAAATAAGGATATGGAATAGCACAGGAACCAAGCCAAAGCCCAGAGATCAGCAAACTCTGAAGACTGGACTATTCCAGTTCAGTAAGGCGGGAAAACAAGATTTTTTTTTTTTGTTTTTTTTTCTTTTTTGCAGAAAACAGAGGAAAAACAGACAGTAAATGCTATAAATGCTTTTAAACGGCTAGCACACTTGAGTGTGTTAGCCCACAGGTAAAATTAAACAACAAATAACTTTTGTAAAAGTGCAAAACAGCTAATCAACACAAAAACAGTTTAAATAGAATACTGAGCTGTATAAACAGGCAAAAATGCAGTCGCTAAGCAGTAAATAATCAAAAAGCCAGAAAAAAATACTTAAATCAGGAAAAAGTCACTCTTTTGCTCTCTGCTGCTTGTAGAACTCTGCAGGACACCTCGAGGAGCTGTGCTGAGTTGAATACAAGCGAAAAAGCTTGCTAAAGCGGGCTTTATTACAGGGGGCTGAAAAGAGCTAGGAATTGACCCAAAATGGCCAATAGACTACAAGTTTCTGGCTGGAACCACTCCTCTAGGGACAAACAGGTCGCTCAGTGCTCCCCACTCCCACTGGTGAACAAAGACGCTTCCTTTTATCCAAATAAGGATATGGAATAGCACAGGAACCAAGACAAAGCCCAGAGGTCAGCAAACTCTGAAGACTGGACTATTCTAGTTCAGCAAGGCGGGAAAACAAGATTTTTTTTTTTTTTTTTTTGTTTTTTTCTTTTTTGCAGAAAACAGAAGAAAAACAGACAGTAAATGCTTTTAAACGGCTAGCGCACTTGAGTGTGTTAGCCTACAGGTAAAATTCCACTGCAAGTGTTAATTTAAAATATTCCACTTTCAGTTTCTGTCTATATTATAGTTCCAGCTGCGAGTACACCTTTTTATACTTGACGTTAAATGTCACCTACCAGTCTGTCCAACAATTAAAAAATGAATCATGGTTAAATGGTCTTTCCATAATTCCTTCATTTCCATTAATATTGTATCTCCCTTAGTATTCTTTCCTGTTAACTTCTTAATACCTCCCCCCTCCTTAATAACATTTGCACTTTTACAAATTTCTATCCAAATTGCAGCATTATCAGAAAATCATGCTATTAGTACAGATTTTCCTATTTTTATAATTCCCCTTTTATATTTAAATTATCTTTTCTTTGCCAAAACTATTTTCCATACTTCATTATTTCAATAATGTTCTTAATGTATTGTCCTTTTTTCTTCCATCTTAAATCACAGCATGATCCTTTAATATGTTCTAAGTATCTACCATCACAAATGGCTGCAGTTCTTCATATAATTGTTCTCTCTCTTCCATTCTAGTGCACTCATAAATTCATATAATTCTATATATTTCATTCTATCATTTTATAACTACTACCATTGCTGTACTTGCCTGTATTATACAATAATCCAGTAATTCTACTTTTTCCCCCAAATGAAAAGCAACTCCTGAACATTGGTCTTGGCCTAAATTTCATACATGTTTACTTCCTAAGAGTCTTTATGTCTAAATTCTGCTACTCATTTATAAATCTAGTATCCTGCAATACGATGATATTCACATCTAACTTCCACACCCCTGTAAAACACATTTTCTATTGGTATCATTTTTATAATGCTATTTCCGTTCAGAGAGCTCAGTCTTTTCCCTTTTTAAGCTTGCGAGATAGATTTTTAATTTTTCTCATTCCTGGTTTTACTCTTTTCCTGACTGAATCCCTCTTATATTGTGTTTTTCTTTCTCTTCTTCTGTATCTTGCTCTGATTTGTTTTGTTCTCTTATTAGCTCAATTGCATCCCCTGTTTCTACTTATTGCACCCATTTATACACTGCTTTTGGTATCTTAAACATATTACTCATTCAGATAAGAACCTTAGTTGTTCTCTCTCTCTTTTACATTCCTTTCTTTTTTTATTTTTCCTATTCCCTAATATTTGTATTTTCTTCTATTGTATTAACATGTATTTTACTGGCTCACCTTTCCTTAATACAGCCTCTCAAATTACCTAACAATCAAACCAAAATGACTAATTTTCCTACACCTTCTACATCCTGCTTTCCACTTATTCATCATGTATCTCATTTTACCACATTGGTTATACCCCAAATTCTTTTGCAACCCCACAAAAGCAACAGGTTTGGGTTGGCACACATTTTAATGTATTATCTGCCTGTGAAACATAAATAACACTAGACAGATGAGAAATAATATTCACAGCCATTTTTAAAATATGTACTTCACAACCGCCATTCCAAACATGCCTTTCATATTTACTTTTATTCTATAATTAATAGAGTCACACCCTACTCACAAGCAACTCTTAATTTCACTTACAATAATCTCATCTGTTCTAAATTGCATTTTTTACTTAATCTACTTTTTGTCACTATTTTGTATACAATAAAACACATTTTTCCATCAAAAAATCAGTTTCGAAAGGTATTTCCATAAAAAGTCTCTTTACCCAAGTGTAAAAATGATCTTACAACTTCAGAAGAAAAGCCTAGTGGTATGATTATAGTGTCCCTAATATCATATCTCCTAATCATACAATCTTTTTTGTTAGTTATTCCCACTATTGGTCTCTGCTTTTTCTTTTGTAAAGCACCTATTTTCTAAACATACAATCTTTTTTGTTAGTTATTCCCACTATTGGTCTCTGCTTTTTCTTTTGTAAAGCACCTATTTTCTAAACATACAATCTTTTTTGTTAGTTATTCCCACTATTGGTCTCTGCTTTTTCTTTTGTAAAGCACCTATTTTCTGTTTCTGCATACTAGTCCTCATTGACACACTGTTCATTTTCCCTGTTTGTGTATATCCCATATCCACGCTACCATTGTCCATGTCAATTTTTAAGCTATCATCTACATACATTCCATCATCAAGCACTCTTTTAGCTACCCCTGCCCATGATAAGGTGGAATCCTCACCTGGATCTTCTTTTTGCAACAAGTACATGAGTTCATTATTAAGCCCTCTGGAATGCACTTCTGTGATAATAATGTGCTGCTGCATTGCATCTGCATCATTTTTCTGAACTCATTCAACAGACTTATCCACATCACTGACCTCCATTTTTTTTAAATCACTAACCACAGACATTCCTTCCACTTCTTATACTTTTAGATCTGCCTTAAATGTCAGGATGTCTGTCTTGAGAGATCACTCGAGCTCCATAGCACTATTCATCCCAGTTGCCTTCATGCTAGTAATGGGAGTTACATGCAGGCTCTGCTACCTCTGCTCAAAAATAATAAAGGCTTTATTAAAATCAGAAAAAAAAAATACCAAAATGATTTCAATAAGGGCAAGAAACAATCATAAACAAAGAAAGTCTAGATAACAAAGATAGGCAAATAGTAACATAAACACTATTTTATATTGCAAAATAAATTTTCCAGGCTTTCACCCATAACAAGAAATGAATTTTCTTAAATAAAGCACTGAAATTTCATATCTGCATATACAGTACTTCACTCCCTCCTTTCTATACAAAACACACACACACAATTATTTTTTCTGTTAAGGGTATTCACTCACTATACCCACAAAGCATCATAATGTTCATATACAATTATATCATAAGTCATTGTCCAAATAGGTGAAGTTTTCCAAAAACGTGAAAATTTTTCCCAAAATAGCAAGACCTTACATTAGTCCATCAAGGCATGAGACAGAGTCTCTTCATGGTGACAATAGAACCAATATCATTCAGCATGGCATTTATATTTCATCTCCCTCTTATCAGTCAGTTTCCCCATGGAAAGTCTCCACAAAAAATCTGCATACTCTACCCATCTGAGAAATATTTTCTTTCTTCTAAACATGCTCTACTTAATATTTTTTTTATTTCCTATTTTACTTTATTTCATTTTTTTATTTAGTATTTGTTACTGGTATAGATCAACTGGGATGACTAGCATACCCCTTTTTCGAGGAGACCCAGGGAAAAAAGCTCCACACTGATAAATACATTCACGATAATGAGACAATTTACAATTACATTTTACAACTGAATATCCCTAAAACTTGTGCAGACCTACAACGCTGGGCATCAACTGTAGTGTGCAGTATCCTCAGTATAGGAGGACATTCTATTTAAGGGGTAAAATAAAACAATTCAGAGCTTTACTGGAAAGGCTCACCCAGACTCTGCACAGTTTGCTGTGAGGGAAAGTTTAGTTTACCTTTTATATGTATTTTGCATTACTTTATTGCTTTTTTCTATTTTGTATACTGTGATTTGTTTTCTTTACACTGTGTTTTACTCTATTCTGCTTTTAACTGCATATTAAAACTTGAAAAGAGACCACAGCTCTGTCTCTTGTGAGTCAGGCAGAAAAATTTCCCACCTGCCCATGTAGTTACTATTGTGTTCTTAAACACCACTGTTTTTCTAGTTGCCTGTCCCTTATGTTAATTTGACCATATATTTCATTTCCTCTCTGCTTTTACTGGTGGGTGTGAGTAAGCACAAAATTATCATTTTGTGAAATCACTTCCCTTCAACTATTTAAATTTATTGGTCATCCTACTGTATTCCATAGTATCAGAATACAAAAATGACCACCCCCTTTCAATCTATTTTGCTGTTTTAAAAATAGTGACTCTCCACTAAAATTTAACATTTTAGACAGATAAAATTTAAGTTGCCTACTTTCACATCTAACTCCTCTAGTGCTAGTGCACACTGCAGTGTTTAGGATAAACCATTTTTTTTTCATCTTACCTTTAAGCATCCACTGCAAGACCACCAGTTATTGGAGAGCCCACATTCTGCCTCTCAGTAGTCATCTTGGGATTAGTGCTTCTGTTTTCTATTAGTGAGAGAAAAAGTGCAGATACATTATTTCCTGCAGACTGCTGATGACCAGAAAGCTTAATAACTGCTTTATAGGTGACAGCTTGGAATCTGTGCTTATATTCTGATCCTGGTGAGAGTAGGAACAGAGTGCATTGATTCCTGACTTTTTCTGTGTGGAGAGTGAGTGTTTCTGCTTAATTTACCTAACTGGTCTGGTTGTTATATGAGGCATCTACCAGAAAAAGACTACAAGCCTACAGACCCTTGCATCATCTGGAACAAGACTGTGGATCACCAAACAGGCCGTGGCCTACTTCTCTTCTTGGGATTGGTGATAACATTTTGTTTCTGGTCAGAGAAGAAGCAAAGTAGTATTGTATCCCTACAGAGTGAAGCTGTGCTGAGACCAGCATTAGTAGTATCCAGGCAGTAGCCATTCATTCGACTCCCCTCTTTTCATCATTCTTGACAAGCTAATTCTTTATTTTTCAGTAAGTACTGCTTGATTTGTTTCTAACTTCAGAATATCTGCCTAAATACTTCATCCTTAAATTTTCAGGGTCTAAGTATTAGTTTGGCAGTGCTGTGTATAGACTCAGACACCTTGAGTGACATTTTTCCTCTAAAAGGAATATATAAGGAAACAGTTTCAGTACTTAGTAATAATGACCATCCCTCCTGGCATGTCTAAAGGTCAGTTCCCTGTGCTTTCTCCTATTAACCTGGTGAACTTGGGCATTCTGAGGCAGTGTAGCAACTGTCTCATGTACACAGACAACCCTCTCCTCTTACCTCCCAACACTCAGACTTGTGACAGTTGCACTTATATAACCAAATTAGAAGCCATGCACTCTCAAGCCAAGATCAGAATAGCTGGTCAAGAGGAGAAGGTCAACACCTGCACCACACTACATGCAACGCATAGCCCTCCAGAACACCCACCATCACAGCTCTCACATAAAAACACAAACTACACACCCACCTTCGTGGTGGCTCTCAATAGAAATCTACCAGAACAGCAGAGACCTCCAAGGCAGAAATGCACTCAACCACCACAACACAGCACAAACCAGAAGACACATAGCTCACCTACACAGTGTGCTCCTAAATGTAAGCCCTAAAGCAAAACAGCTTGCCCAATACACTAATCATAGGTGACTCAATAGTGAGGCACACTGATGTCCCACTCACTAGGTTGAATAAGGAGAAGGTAAAAGTCAGCTGTCTATCAGGTGCCAGAATTCGACACATAACACACACACACACACACACACACACACACACACACACACACACACACACACACACACACACACACACACACACACACACACACACACAAACACACACACACACACTCAGGTCACTCCACAACAAGTACAAGTATGAGTCTGTCACTCTCCATGTGGGTGTGAATGACCTGGGATGCATCTCCCTGGACTACATGAAAAGAGACATGGAGGAGCTCTTGGATTATGTGGCCAAGGCATGTATGACCCTAGCCCTGATCAGTATCTTACCATCACCCAGAATGATACCACAGTGCAAGCAGAAAATGATTGACTTCAACAATTGACTAAGATTCTGGTGTCATTCTAAGGGGAAGCAGTATCTGTCTGCTTGGGATGACATGATTGACAGACCTCAATGCTTTGCTAGAGATGGCTTGCATCTGTCACCCCTGGGTTTCCGGATTCTGGCTAAGGCTGTCGCCACCCCTATAGTGCCTTTTTTTAGGTGATGTTCCAAAGACCAAATTACCACCATAATAGCTATAAATAAATGCAATCTGAGGGTCATGCTGCTCAATGCTAGAAATCTAAATCTCAAAATGCACTTGCTCGAAGCACTCCTCAAAATGGAGAACAGCAACATTTGCGCTGTAATAGAAACCTGGTTTAAAGCAGCAGAAAGCACCCCTGCACTAGCAGGCTATAACTCATTCCACACCTTTCAGCCCCAGAACATGGACTGAAGCTCCAAAGGTGGTGGTGTCTCCATATTCATAAAGGATGTGCACACCTCCAGATTAGTAGCCCAGCATAACGCATCTGAGATACTTCAGGTATAACTAACATTGGGTAAGACGGCGATTCAGGTCATAGCCTGCTATAGATCCCCAACCATGTACCAAGACTCTCACTCCATGTTCTTAAGCACCCTGAAAACTATTAGTGTCCAACTCAACACTCTCATACTAGGTTACTTCAACTACCCCTCCATCAACTGGGAAAACTACTAATGCACCAATACACTGGCCCAACACTTCCTGAAATTCATCAATTCCAATCCCCTGGACCAGCTCATTCTTACCACTAATAGAGGAAGCAACATCCTTGACCTGGTTATTACTAACATGGGCAACCATTGCTCTACACAAATAGTCAATTCCTCCCTGGTTAGATCCAACCACAAACTAATCACCGTGGAAATCCACATCTCACCCACACCCCCTGCTAAGATAACCACCATAAAAAACTTCTCCAAAGCTGACGTCGGGCTCCTTAAAACAGAGGTGGCTAACTTCACGGCACCCATGCCAATGGAAAATAGGTGCATGACTGCCAAATCATACACTAATGCACTGCACAAAAAAGTACACAAATGCATGGATCTCACCATACACAATAGAACCAAGACACTCTCCTCCAAAAAAAGCAAGCCAATCTGGTGGTCCCCTGCCACTAATAAACTCTACAACAGAAGGAAGAAACTGTTGCAGAAAAAGATGAAGCCTCAAGACTGGAAAAATTCCCTTATTAGCTTCAACAAAAAGTTGAGATCCCTCATCAAAACCTCTAAAGCCAGTTATGAAGGCAGAATTGCAGCAGATAGTAAAGACAACCACACAGCCTTCTATAGTTATATCAAGAATTTCCACGGCAATACCCAGGTTTGCTCTGAGTTACTGTACAATGGTACCTCCTATACTGAGCCAACAGATATTGCCAACATACTGGCTGACAGATTCAGTGTCAACTTTACCCCTCTCTCCCCCCTAAAGGACCAATCACAATACTGGAGGAATGCCTGGCACCCAGCATTATTGTAGCACAGGTTAAAGCTGCATTGTCCAAGGCCAAGAATACAGTTTCCATGGGACCTGACAATATCCCTGGATGTGTTCTACATGAATTACAAAGTGAACTGGCACCACATCTGTATGCCCTGTTCAATCACAGCCTCACCTCAGGCTTTGTCCCTACTGAATGGTGCATTTCTACAGTCATCCCTCTCCATAAAGGGGGAGTGACTACAGACCCTGGGAATTATCACCCCATTAGCCTGACAAGTCTGATATGTAAGGCTATGGAGCGCATCATCATGGATTAATTTAACAAGAATATAGGGAATCTCCAAACTCTAGATCCCATACAATTTGGTTTTGTGAAAGGTAGATCATGCCTGTTCAGTCTGGTTGACTTCTTTGAGTTAGTCACCAGAGCTGTGGATGAGGGCAAGGCAGTTCATACAGCCTGCCTTGATCTGGCCAAGGCCTTTGATACCATTCCTCACTTAGGAATTATTGATAAACTCACCAAACTAGGCATCTATCCCTATATCACTAGGTGGGTTGCAAATTGGCTCACAGATAGAACCCACATTGTGAAAGTAGCTGACTCCAAGTCAGACTGCCGACCAGTCATGAATGGAATCCCACAGGGATCGGTCCAGGGTCCTGTCCTATTCAGCATCTACTTCTCAGAAGTCCAGGCCAACACGGAGGGACTCTGGCTGACCAAGTTCACAGACCACTGCAAGCTGGGAGCCATTATTAACTCCCCAAGTGATGTAGACATCCTACAGAAAGGTCTCACTGAGACCAATGACTTGTGTTGAAACCATGGCCTTAAGCTTTATGCCAAAAAAATGCATTGTCATCCCCTTTGGGAAAAACTCAGTTCCCACTAATTACTACATCGATAGGAGCCCACTGAACACTGAAGGCGTTATAGAGATCTGGGGACACAGGTTGACAGCAACCTCTCCTTCAACCATCACATTACCACTGTGGTCAGAAAGTCCTTCTATGTGACACATCTCATTACCAAGGGTTTTTCATCCAGGAAGAAAGAAGTCATCATCTCTCTCTACTCGTCCCTCATTAGACCAATCATCGAGTATAATGCCCCATTTGGCATATACCTCACTAGACACATGCAACAGCTGAAAAGGCCACAAAAGTACCTCACAAAGAGGATCCTAGGACTTTAACACATGCCCCATATGGACAGACTCAAAAAACTTCAGCTATTCTTTGTTTCATATCATCTACTAAGAGGCAATCTCTGCTTGACTTACAAAAGCCATGTCTGACCCAGCTCTGTTAGAAATGCTCCATCTAAAGAAATCCCAGTCTCTTTGCACCGCACACTCCAGAGACCTCAACCTCATTACCACAATCAACAGAACATGCTGGAGGGGCAGGTTCATAAACCAGAGACTGCCCATGCACTGGAATAGACTTCCCATACATGTCAAGCAGAGCACCTCACTGGCCCTCTTCAAGAAAAATCTTGATTAGTGGATGGGAAATAGAGAGTTCACCCCAGGAATCACTCCAGTAGCTCTACTTGATAGAAGCACTGGGAATTAACGTTGGGCAGCATGGTAGCAGGGCACTTCTATGGGGTAGGCTTGTAAAGGTTCCAGGGCCATTAGCCTAGTACACACATATGAACCTATGAACCTATGGATCACAGACTGCACACTGTGTCAGGGCTAGCCAATTCTGGTGCAAAAAGTGGCTCTAGGTGATTCAGTCATGTAGTCTAATGTCACCAAATGGGCATGGGAATTTCATTGTAATAAGTGGGTTGAGGGGACAGCCTACTCTGACTTATAACAGAGACCCATGCTAATGATAGGAGGGGTATATGTGCCCCTATTGGTCAGTGTGTGCCATAAAGCCCATGTCAATAAGCAACTGGCTGGCCAGTGTCCAGTTGCCCAGCTTGGGTTACCTAGGATAGACCTGTTGAGTGAAATCTGGATGTAAAACCTATTAACCTGACAATCATGAACTAAGAATTGCTACACTCAATGCAGGTTCACAAACATGATTCAGCCTGGAAGTGGATAACATGATGGTAAGGAGGAGGCTGAATGTCCTAAGTATTTAGGAGACAAGAAAGAAGGGCAGTGCAGAAGCCACTTGAATTGGGATTCAGAGTCTACTCAGGAGGATGGCAGACTAAAAATGGTGTGGGAATTCTGTTGAGGGAGATGCTTCAGAAGACAGTGAGGGATGTCATCAGAATTAGTGACAGATTCACAGCAATCAGGCTTCAGTATAAGCAAAGGACAGTATTAATAATCTCAGCCTATTCCCCACAAAAGGGCTGTAATAGTGATGAAAAGATTACATTCAGACGGCAGTTGCAGGATCTACTAGTTAAAGCAGGACAGCATGAATTGATGTTGATAGTGGGTGACCTGAATGTATTGTACATATCTGGACAACCAGAACAGGATATGAAGAATGTCCATGTCTACATGGATGGAGTTGCAGGAAGAAAGAATGAGAGGTCATTCTAGACTTTGGTCTGGCACATAGCTTGATGGTGGCCAACATGTGGTTCAGCACGAGAGACCTTCACAAGATCACATAGAAGAGTGGCCAATATGCAACTCAGGTAGACGTCCTCCTAGTGTGGAAATGGAAATGGGGTAGAATCAGTGATTGCAAAATCGTTAACAAGGAGGTCTTTATCTCCACACTTAAACTCTTTAATTGGAATATATTTAAACCCTACCCTTAGAATAATCCACTGGTTGCACAATCAGAGGCAAGCAGTGGTCAGAGAAGGCTCTAAGAGACTTGGCTGAAGACCTGGAAGTTGACTGGAAAGATAGCACCAGAGTTCAAGGAATTACATGGGACTCTAGCACCTCAGAACAAAAGAGGAAATAGGTGGAGCTGAGGAAAAATGGTGTGCCTCAGACAGCATATGGAAAGACTATGGAACAGATATGCATCAGAGCCAGTTATGGAAATAAGGTACATAAGGAAAACTGGTGGTAGAATGCAGAAGTCCAGGAAGTCATCAAAAAAAAAAAACAGGAGTGCGGGAAAAGTGAGTGATAGAAAAAAAAACAGACCAGGCTGGGAATGAATACAGGTTGGCTAACAAAAAGGCTAGGAAAGGAGTTGCAATAGCAAAGAACAAGGCATTAGAGGCACTCTTCCCTCACTACTAATTTTTTTGTCTTATCCCTAGAACAATACCCTGTCACCCGCATAAATATACTCATTTTCAAATATATAATAACATGTAACACGACACATAAATCAATCCTAAAATACAGACTAGTACTTTACTCCACACCTGAAAACACACAAAAACTAAATTAGAACCCCCCAAATCCATAACCATTATAAACATTTACATTCCACATGGAAATAACATCCCAACAACAGAAGATATTTTCCATTGGATATCACAAAATATACATCAAAAAGTCATAATAATGGGTGACCTCTATATTGATTGTCAATCTTGTAACTCAACAACCCCCTTAGACTTCCTGAATCTATTTGACCTCACCCAACTTATTCAATCTGTATCTAGAAGAGATAGGAAAACAAATAGACAGTCTACATTAGATTGGATCCTAACCAATAAGCCTACTTTTATAAATTTAGCAGGAGCACTTCTTAATAGCATCAGTGATCATCTGCCTACCTTTATATTAAAACAACACCCTATTATTAACAAAACTATGAGTTATAACCAAGTAAAAAACATATCAAACTTTAACAAGGAGGTTTTCATCACCTCACGCAAACTCTGTAATTGGACTATATTAAAAACCCTACCCCTAGATGATGCAGTCTTTCACTTTAACAAAACTTTTTTTAAATGTCTTTATCAATCAGAGGAGAAGTTGTGGGTAGCAATTAATGAAGAGCTGAAGTACTTTATCTGGGAGGGGAAGACAACAAGAGTCAACTGGGATAAGCTGATTCTTCCAGTAGAACAAGGCAGATTGGGATTACCCAATTTGAAGAGTTATTTCAGAGCTACACAGTTAAAACTCCTGCACACAGCACAAACATAAAATTATAATTCAAAGTGGAAAGGGATGATGATGAAACATGGGGAAAGCTCAAGAGACAAGGAGAGACTGAAATTTTGGATGAAGGCCCTTAAGGAGAATAAGAATAATCATGCAGAATATTATATCCATAAAGTAGCAGAAACTATTCTAACATCTAAACCAACATGGGATTGGAGAAAGGAGATTCTGCCGATAGGGATGACTGCAATTAGGGATACAGACAATGGGCAAGAGGGGGCTGGAATTTATTGGAGAAAACTGGCAAAGGAACCAAGGTACTGGGAGCAAATAACTAGAGAGGGAAAGGTAATAGAATGGGAAGACGCCAATAATTTATTTGGACTGCAGGTTAGAGATTGCCTTCTTTATCAGGGATTGATATCAGAGTACAGGCAAAGAGAAAGAAATAGGAGGGTCCTAAATGAAAGACCAGCACTGATACAGTTTTTTTAATAGAATATAGAACAGAAGCTGGCATTAAAAAATGAATAATTAGTATAGCATATAAAATATTGCACGATAACTATAAGAATCAATCAGAGGAGGTTAGAAAGGATTGGGAAGAGAGAATGGATAAGCAATTCACAAAGAAACAATGGGAGGATATATGTATGCCTCCCAAATATGCAATAAAATCTAGAAGATTTAGAATTTTTGCCTGAAAATGTTTACATAGATATTTTTATACCCCAAGTAGACTCCAGATAATTTTTCCTCAGGTAGACAGTAAATGTTGGAAGTGTGAAGAGGAAGAAGGAGGTAACTGGGAACATATTTTCTGGGAGTGCAGTGAGTTAGTGGACTTTAAGGATTCCCTGTGGGATGCACTGTCAGAGATGCTGAGTGGGCAGATTGGTCTGATGAGGGAGATGATTTTTCTGAGTTATGATACCGAGTCGGAATTGCCTAGACATGATAAGGGCTTACTGTATCTACTAATGGTGGCTGCCAAAAAAGCAATTACTAGAAAATGGAAATCAAAATCTAAACCAACTATACTGGAAGTAGTGAATATAGTAACAGAGATAAAAAACTGGAATTGAGATCTTTAGAAAATGGTAGGAGCAAACTACATAAGAAAAAATGGGAATTGTGGCAACAATACATAAAAGGGAGGAATGAGATCTAAACGTCAGCAGGACTTAAATGAGCTATGTAACATTTGAGTGAGAAAGATTGGGTAGATTATTAATGTATAATGTTTGCGATTGGGAGTGTGTCAGTATGGTTTGTGATGTAAAATGTTTGTAACTAGGATTTTGTCGGTGTTGTTTGTTTTCATTTATATAAATGTATGATTGCCTATGTAGTAAGTGATGGTTTAATGAAGATGTTTCTTGTTAAAAAAGCAGGAATTGAATAATTTATGTAATACTGCTTAGGTTATGTGATATATAGCAATATATGTGAAGTATAATGTTTGACATGTTAATATAGTTTGATTATTTTTATATGAATGTACATTTGCATATGTTACAAGTGAAAATTCAATAAAGGTGTTTGAAAAAAAAAGAAATAGTACCAGTTTGAAGCAAGAGGATAAAATCAGTTCCAGCACCAAGACTAACAGAAGAAACTAAGGAGCTACTTAAAAACAGAGACAAAACCACCAGTAAAACACAGGATGCCTATGAATAATTTAGACATCTTAGAAACCAACACTAAAAAGGAGACCAAGAAGGATTAAAGGTCCACAATGATAAAAAGCCAAACCAAAAACAAGAAAAATCACGTACACCACCACGCTGAAGACCATAAATTGAACTTTAATTAAATAAAACACAATACGAACCAACTCTTTCAGGCACACTCCTTCCTCGGGTCCATAAAACCAAAACAAAAATACAAAAGTATATATAGTAAACTGTTAACCAATCAACAACAAAGTCTCCTCCCCTTTAAATTGGGTTTCATATGAAGCACACAATTCAAGCCAGGTGGCTTATCAGCCATAAATTCTGCTATCCAGTTAGATTATAAGCTCTCAGTGTTATTTACAATATCCCCATCCCTTGCAGTAACATGGATCACTTCTAAAACTATAAAGGAAAAAACATGATTATTATTTAAGGAAATATGTTGCGCCAAAGAATTATACTTATCTCCTAGTCTGACATCTTTCATGTGTTGTAAAATCCGATTTTTTAGTTGCCTGTTTGTTTTACCTACATAAAATGAGCAGCATTGTCCACACTTAACCAGATAAACAACTTTGCTAGTGTTACAAGTGGCATATAAATGAGGAAGGTAAACATGATTTGTAGTTGGATGACCAAATCTATTCTCCAACTGACCTGAAGTTTGCAGTGAGAAAGATAGTTGAAAAAAGTTAGAGATAAGGAAAGAGTCCAATTGGGTAGTTCTAGACTTTGAAGAAGCATATGAGAAGGTCCCATGAAAGCTGATTTGGGCAGTCTTGCAGTGGTTCAAAGTCCCAGAAACACTGGTAGAATTAGTGCAGGCTATCCACAAGAACCCAGTGACTCAAGTACAAACTGTGTTCAGTCTCATAGAGGGACTCCCAGTGGCTTTGGGTCTGTTTGAGGGTTCAGCTCTGAGCACACTACTGTTAATACTGGTGATGGACTACATTAGAAAACAGGTTGGAGGGGATAAATCAACAAAGCTGCTATATGCAGATGATGTGGCATTACAGGCAGGCTCAGAGCAAGAACTTCAACAAAGCACATGATAATGGAATGCAAAATTGAAGTTTCATGGGATGAAACTGAGTACAGATAAGACAGCTGTAATGACAGTAAATGGGGGACATCAGAAGAAGTTGAGAATTCAGATATAATGGAAAATAGTGGAACAAGGTAACAGTTTCAAGTATCTAGGTAGGATGGTTGAGGAGAAAGGAAATCTGTATGAGGAAGTCAAAGCTAGAATCAGAGGGCCTGCAGTCAACTGGCATAGAGTGTCAGGAGTAGTGTATGACAGAAGAATGCCAAATAAGCTGTAAAGTAAAGTGTACATAACAGCGGCACAACCAGTGCTACTATATGGTACATAAACATAGACAGTTAAGAAAGCTAGAGGTGATTTATTTTATTTTATTTATTTTATTTACATTTGTTGACCGGGAGTGTCCGACTGGACGTAGGTCCATTTTCAACGGAGGCCCAGGGAGAAAAGCTGCACAGTTAAAATAAACAGACAGTAGTTACACTGGATTTACATAGCGATTAACAATTTGATTAACATAGCAATTAATTACAAACATAGTTACAGATGAAGAACATAGTACATCAGTAGACAACTAGAATCTTTATCTGCGAAGTACATAACAGACATTAACAATTGTTACAATAAGAAGTTCTGTATAATAAGTAGTAGGCTTATGAGCATCTGAGCTTGCTATAATCAAGGTAGTTAGTGAGGTGGAAAGAAAGGTAGTGGTTGGATGGGGTGGGTGATATTAGAGTGGGAGTTGCAAGGGCATAGCCAGTATGTTTTTAGGTGCACTTTTAGTAAAGTTTTGAAGTGGGTGCATGATGGTACGGAGGTAATTGTGGGTGGGAGGGAGTTCCATAATTTGGCTATGGCGCAAGAGAATAGTGCTTCACCAGCAGAGTTATTGGCTTTAGTGATCTGCAAGTGATTTTTGTTGCTGGATCTTAGTGGTCTGGTGGTGTGACAGGGTTGGAGCAGATTCTGGAGGGATGGGACATTTAGTGGATGGTTTACTAGTTTGTGGGTGAAGGAGGTGAGGGAGTTCAAGCCAGCCCAGTTCAGCAAGTGAGAAACAGTGGTGACTACGGTAGGATGCCCCTGTGGCAAATTTGGCGATTTTGTTGTAGCAGGTCTCTAGCTTGTTTAGATCACATTGCCTTAGGTTGATATATATTGGAGAGGCATAAAGTAGGGTGGAGATAAGGTGGGTATTTGCTACTGAAATCTTTGCTGCTTTGGTGAGAAGTTGCTTATTTCTGTATAA
Organism: Protopterus annectens; assembly: GCF_019279795.1. Classification (NCBI taxonomy): domain Eukaryota; kingdom Metazoa; phylum Chordata; order Ceratodontiformes; family Protopteridae; genus Protopterus; species Protopterus annectens. The sequence goes on from NC_056728.1 coordinate 1,824,222,082, forward strand.
CGCTCCTAGTTTTTTGTGGGCGTTTTTTATGGTCATGGATATGTGAATGTCAAATTTTAGTTTATTGTCTATTTCCACTCCTAGCAATTTGGTGTGTCCTGTTGGGTGTATAGTGGTGTTGTCTTTTACTGTGATGTTAAAGTGAGAGTTGTGTTGAGTATGTTTGGTGGGTTGGAAGATGAGTAGTTTAGTTTTGTTTGGGTTGAGTATTAACTGGGCATCTGATAACCAAGTTTCTACAGAGGAAAAGGCTTCCTGTGTGACTTTTTGCAGTTTGGGTAGGGACTGGGCTGAGCAGATGATGGCTGAGTCATCTGCATATTGTATGAGTGTGCCATGTTTGGTAGCAGAGGCTAGATTATTTGTGAAAACAGAGAAGAGTAGGGGTCCAAGGATGGATCCTTGTGGAACCCCTATAGAGACAGGTAATTGGGGAGATATGTCATTCTGCCATACAACGGATTGTTGGCGGTCAGACAGGTAACTCTGAAACCAGTTGGTGATTGATTGAGAGAAGGATAGGTTCTTGAGGACAGAGATGAGTTGCTTGTGTGGGACCATGTCAAATGCTTTAGATGGGTCTAAGAAAGTAGCAGAGGAGAGATAGCCATTGTTTTTATACTGAAGGATAGTGTTAGTAAAGGAGAGTAAGGCAGTGGTGGTGATATGGTTTGGTCAGGAACCATGCTGAGTATTGGAGAGGAGGTTGTTAGTAAGGATGTAGTCTGAGACCTGAGAGTGAATGCATCTCTCTAGTATTTTGGAGAGTGGAGAGAGAATAGCTATGGGGCGGTAATTGGTTAGTTCTGTGGAGGGGCCGCCTTTGTGGAGGGGAATTATATGTGATACTTTCCACAGTGTGGGAATGTAACTTTCTGACAGAGATCGGTTAATCAAGATGGATACTGGGTAGGCCAGAGCATCAGCTGCGATTTGTAGGTATTCTCTTGGGAGGATGTCTGCTGCTAATTTGGTGGGCTTAAGTTTTGTTAAGAGTTTTTTTATGTTGGAGGTAGGTACAGGAGAAAAAAAGTAGGCAGTGGGGAGATTACTAGTTGAAGGTGTGGGTTGGAGGGGAGGAGGGTTGTGTTGTTTAGCTAGTGATAGTATGGTTTGTGTGAAGTGTGTGTTGAATGAGGTAGCAATATTTTCGGAGGAGTGAGTGATGTTAGGAGGAGGGTTACTAACTTTACCTGGGTGAAGGATGGAGTTTATGGAGGACCAGAATTGTTTGGGGCTGTGTTTGGAGGAGTCTAGGGCAGACTGGTAGTATTGGAATTTGTCCTGTTTTATTAGCTTTTTGACTCTATTGCGTAGTTCTAGAAATTTCTGTCTAGTTGAGGGGGTTTTGGTTTTGCACCAGTGCTCCCAGGCTTTATCTCTGTTTTTCATTTCTGACTTAGTGGTTTTCTGTAGCCATGGGGAGGGTTGTGCTTTGGTTCTGGAATGTCTTATGGGGGCATGGTAGTTAAGGATTCTCAGGAAGGTAGTATTAAAAAATTCAACTGCGTCATCAAGACTGAGGTACTTTAGAGGATGCCAGTTACATTCTTTGAGGGATGAGATGAATGTGAGTGGGTTAAAGTTTAGTTTATTACGTATTTGACGTTAGATGACTAGGAATGTTGGGGAGGGATCACTGAGGCTATCTGATAAGCAGCCTGTTATGGAGATGAAGTACCTGAGATGCATAGTAGGGTGCACACTGTGGGAGAGATGAATAAATGAGGACATCTGAGCAGAAGCCAAAGTAGCTCCAATTACAGGGAAGGTCAAAGAGAACAGATTACTGTCATTTGGGTACATGTGCAAAAAATCTAGTGAAGAAGATTTCGGACAGACAGGATAAAAGGCAAGAAGAAATGAGGGCATCCAACAAAGAGGTGAATGGATTATGTAAGAAGACCAGTGACAGTCAGGCATGACTGTCGAAGAAGGTAGGAGAGTGGCATTCAACTGAGAGAGATGGTGATGGTTGACCCGACACCTCAACCCCATGCAGAAAATGGAAAAAAGGGGGTTGATGATGATGATGTTTTTTCTGAAGAGGAAGAACATAAGGAAAAAGGAAAAAAACAAGAATGATATGACTAGATGGTTGGAGAAAGCTGTAGGGTCATATGTAAAAACAAAGCGCCTTTCATTCTGCTCAAAGGAAATACGCAAAAACATACTTCAGTCAGCAAAATATAGGTAATAGGATTTGTGAACTATCTATAATTATTTAATAGGGTCAGAGAGATGCACACAGAGGTCTATTAAAAAGAAATTCCCCAAATGTATAAGTACCAACATTCCTTGTTTTAGTAAAGTTATTTAAAAACAATTTACAGTCCCAATTTTCTTAAAAACATCCAACTGCTCTTCTGTACATGATAACCTCTTCTGTTTCTTACCTAATCAGAAAAAGTACCATGACCTTCTGATAATAAGTTCATATGTAATTACTAGATTAATGACTCCAGAGAGCCTTTTTAAGCTTAACCATGCTTCTTAAGAATCAAACCCTGTACCTTGTATCTGTGAGCTAAACACCTCAACTATTATACCATCCCCCAACTCTGTTAAATACATATGAAATGCAGTCTGAGAAGTGATAAATAAAACGCACACACACACACACACACACACACACACAAACACACACACACACATACACAATATAAAATTAAAGACTGTACAAAAGTACTGGATGGAGAAGACCCAACCTTCTTTGCTCTACCTTATTTTATATATATATATATATATATATATATATATATATATATATATATATATATATATATATATAAGCACCTCTCTTCACATGATTGAAATGAGAACACCATATAACTGAAAAATAAAGTTCAGTTAGCTTTTTTCGAAAGGAGTGGGAAACAAGAATATACCTCTCAAGTATTGCAATTTACCCCCAAAAAACTGAATTTAGAAAATATTTTTTAAGAAAGTTAACCTAAAACATTTCCACATATCCACAATAAATTGTAAAGCATCCAGATTGCTTAACCATTGATCAGAAGCTACTGTCTCAGTCCCACAAGAATCCCCCCAGATCCTGAATAGAAGTCACAGAGAAAGGAATATCAAAATGTGCCCCAACACAGACAAAATGTTGTTGTATCTTTTGGCTTTTCCCGGTTAGGGGTCGCCACAGCAGAACTCCAGTCCGCTAATGATTGGCAGTAGATTTTTACGTACTGAGTTGCCGGCTCTGACACACAACCTTCAGCGAAGGTACGCCCATTCACGCATGTCTCCACACAGAAGACGCTTTAGCTGAGAATCGAACAGGACAACATCTTACTGTGAGGCAACAACGCTACCGCAGCATCACTACCGCAGTAAATAATAACATTTATCCATATTAATAAATAAACCTACTTTCTGTTATTTGACTGATGTAGGAAAAAAAAAAAACAGCTGAGTCCAAGACTTATGCTTTACCACAAAAACTAAATCATCTGCAAATGTGAAAAGAAGGGGAACCACACTACCGAAGGAAATAAGTGCTATAGTTGGGGACATAGCTTTGATCTTCTGCAACTTAACTGCATTCAGCACTAAGCAAAAAAGTCAGGGAGTTCAGTGGGCAACCTTATTTAACTCCTACCTGAAGTTTGATGCCTCCCTCAATTCAACCACTAACTAAAATTTTGGCCCACGATACAGAATCCACATTCTGTAAAAGACATTGAACCTTCCTAGAAAAAACATACTCCCGCAATATATCACACATGCTGTCAACTCTAACTCAATCAAAAGCTTTCTTAATATCACACACAACCAAGTACCCCCCTGTTCCTTGTTTTGAAGCCTCCTATTAGAATTTCCTTAAGTAAAAGCATTTTCCTTATATCCCTATCAGGGACACCATATACACTTGCATTCATTAACTGATTCAACCTTTCATCATTTTATTCCAAAGCAAGCCCTTCAACATTTCATAATCAGCAATTCCTAAAATAATAGTCCTCCAAAAAAAGAAGCCATAACTCAAATCCTCCTCACTGATTACAGAGTATACTGATTCCTTACACAGTACCCTGTTGATTCTTTTGTAGGAAAAAAGGCCATCTAATAGTTCACCCATCTTAGCACTAAGATGGGGACCTTCCCAGACTGCAGAAACAAACTGTCCAACAGGACTGTATAAGCTATGTAATTACTACTCTAGCTGTCTTAATATACCGTCTTTATCAATAGCTACCCCTCCATGACCATCCTTCCTACATCTCCTGTTTTTCTATCCAAACAGTAAATGCTAAGAAAGAATTAATGCCCTCTAGCATTTCTTTCTCACAATATTGCCACCTATATAAACCATCTTAGGTACACAATTTGTTCATGCCAAAAATGAACATTTGCATGCTGTAACAAGTCACATCATCCTTCCCAACAGCCATATCAAATGGTACATGCCATTCATTATACACACATTTCTTATGTTTAAGCCATTCCTTTTCCACCAAAGAATACAGTGGCCTATATTCTCCTTATATTCCACTCACAGTTCAGACCAAAAAATATAAGTTGAGAAAAGTTATTCAAAAGTCTTTCATATTTACGTAATCCAAAAATACATTTTGCCTCAAGTTGTACATCACCTGGAAAAGGACCTCCATCCCTGTTGTTCTCTGTATACTTTCCTCTATCCATAGCACAGTAGCATCAGAACTGAATATTACCTATATATCATGGCCTGAAAAAACATCCACTTCCTTTCCCCTTCTACTTCTAATAAAAAAGGGATTTGAGTAAAAAAAAAAAAAAAACAATTTTAGTTTTATAATCACCCCTACTATAAGGACATCACCTATCTGCCCTTAACTGAAGTCAAAAATCTTTCAAAAGAGTAAGACACATTTTGATATCATTAGTGCTTTTTTGTGAAGCACAGTTAAGGTTTCCCACTAGCACTAAAAGAAAAGAAACCATCAAATAAAGAGGCACAGATCTGAACAATTGAAAACATTCAGTCATATTATTACTAACATATAAAATAATTAAACATAAAAACTTCTGTATGTATACAACTATCTACTAAAACTGCATGATAAGTAGAAATAGCTATAATAAACAAAAAAGTGACCCTTGAGGAGTCCAACGCAGCAACCTATACTCCAAAAAACATCCTAACCCCAACACACTGCAGCTTGCTCCCTCTGTACTGATGTCATTAAACATCCAGCAAACGGTAACTATTTGAAATGTTGGTACCTGCTAAAGTGATCCCTGATATATGGAGACTGAATGGCTGAAAGACTGGACTATATAAATAAATAGATGTATAAACAGATAGATATAGATAGATGCATGAATAGATATATATTGTTAGATATATAGCTATATAAATGTGTGCATGTGCGCACACACACACACTCACACAAATTTACACAACTATGCATAGATATATATACATTTTATGCTGAGATGACTCCAGTCACAAAATGAATGGATAATTCAGCAATCAGAAAACAGAAGCACTTTAAGACTTGTTAATGCAGTTTCTGCTTTTCATTTGTTAGTGCATACATCCAGAGAATGCTAAGAGACTCTGTCTAGTTGAAACATTGGTGATTGTAGTGAAACTGGAGTGACTAATCTACTGGAGCCTGCATTACATCATAAATTTGGAATGGCCTGAAGACTTTAGTATCTATATTGTATCACTGACATGGGTGTGCTTAGCTTGTTAGTGTCTGCAATACCTTAATGGCACTAGAATGCCTGTCTCTCTACATTTTGCGTGTCCTGTCACTAGGGACTCCTGTTCTATCAGTGTCAGTGACACAGCTGCTTGCACCTCTACCTCTGTTCTAGAAGGCTCTATATTCTACTCTGAAGTTATGTGGAGGTTGTGCCTAAATCACTGACATCTAACCTCCGCAAATGGCAGACTGCTACAAGATATGCTGCGCTCCAGCTGAAATAGTAAATCCTCTTCTGCCCATTTCATTACTGATGCTCTTCTTTTGGGTGACTGGTAAATGTAAAGCTATCACACTTTGGAATAAATTGAATGAAAAATACTAAACAGATGAAGATTTGTATTGTACCTCAGTAACAATTAGTCTGTGCAGACTGTCAGAGTCTAAATTGTATTTCTGATAATGGTTTATCAAGAATTCTGCATTGCCTCAGTGATGTCATGATATTGCATTTCACCAGTATCTGCATAATCCCATCTGGGAAATATAGCTCTTATCTGTATCAGTGCATAAATTACCCCTACAAGAATGGAGGGTGTAATGTACACCTAATGTGCATGACTCTTATGCTGGCGAGTCCCTGTACAATGCGCCTTTGTATTTGAGCAGCAAGTGAACAAGTTATTTTCAGCAGAGCTCTCAGTCCCATGTATTTATTTTATTAATAGGCTAGTAAGGGTGAATGAACAACAGTTTTATGGAAACTGGATCTTGACTGCAGGGACCATTTTCAATCAGAAAATCAGCAATTCTTAAAAGTATACATATCAAAGAAATAACTTAATGAAACTGCTTTATGCAGCAAGAAAAAAAATGCATTGACCAAAGTGGTACTTGTGAATTTCATGAGCAAAATTTGTAGGAAAAAATAAAAACAAACAGTATTTAACATATAATGAAAAAAGTTTATTAGTGGCTGTGTGATAAAAGAAATTTCACATTTTCCTCATATTTTTATAATAATTTTAAAAAATAAACCAAAGTGTTTTAAAAATAGAAACACATTGTGCACAATGCACTTTTGTGCCAAAATATCAGACACTTAATGATATGTGCATAAAAAGTTATTGGACTATATTCTTGGTGTGGCAGATGAAGCTGAACAGAGAATGAGCATACACCTTTGAGAAATGAAATGGCTGGCTAAGAGGGACTTTTGATTCTACATAAAGAAGACCCGTTATCCATTTTGAAAGAATAAAATTGTATACTGCACACCCAATAATGTTACACAATTTTTCAGTGTGACGTCCCCACTCTGGGCCAGTAATCAAGGAGCCTGAATCCTCACCACTGACATTAGAGAAGGATGTTCACTTAGAACAAAAATGGATACACTAAGTATTTCCAGATGCAGCTCTCTGGGTCAAGCACAATTTTCCTTAAAAGCACAAAGGGAACCCAGTCAGTCTGGGGGGCTGAGTCCTGTCTCTATCTCTAGATCCACAGTAAGACTCCAAACTGGTACAGCTATTTGGTTGGGTCCTTAGCTGAGTGTCCAAGCCAAGTCCTATGGCACCCTCTCTGTGAAACCAGTGCTTCATGTCCCTGCTTCAAGTAGCTGACACATGCACTTTTTGAGATTTGATTTTTGCGCACACACACACACACACACACACACACACACACACACACACACACACACACACACACACACACACACACACACACACACACCTGGGAAAGGCTGGCACAGATTTATTAGCTATACCCTCCTCTGAAAAGACTATAAGGTAGTTACACCACCACCAGACACTCCAAAGCCAGCTACTCTAAGGTTTTTGCAAGGGTACCTAGTTATACTGAGTGAAATTAATATTAATATAAATGTTAATGTTTGGCCAATGTAGTAAGGCTTTCAGGAGTGGCCAGAGCTGTCACCAAATATATATAAGTACACTCAGAGATTAAAATATTTTCTAAAAGACCAGCCACAATGAAAAGTTTAAATACATTTAATAATAAATAATAAAAAGAACATGAACATACTAAATATCTATTTACCAAATTAACTACTACATGAAGTACAACAAAATGGAAAAAAATAAACCACCAGGTATCTCAAAGTCTTTTAATCCAACTTTGAGATACCTGGTGGTTTATTTCTTCTACTTTGTTGTACTTTGTGTAGTAGTTCATTTGGTTTGTAGTTTTTATACTATTTCAGAGGCTTTTTGGGCACAGTTTGTCATTACATAAATATCTATTTACAGCAAACACCAGAGTTTCAATCACAGGAAACATTAAAAATAACACAGGTGGACAGGTTCATACAGTTACAGAGAAAAGAATACTTAACTAATCTCACTATATTTTCCTGACTGATTTAAAGAACTATTATTCCCTGGTAATTTAATAGAGTAAGTCAAGACGAAGTAAGTGAGAGATCCTTCCTTGTCAGGTTACAAAAACAGAGTGCCATGAGACTTCAGTCTTACCTGGTATTAAGATATAATTTTTAGTGATGGATTACAGACTGACATCACATAAATCTGGTCATCTGACTTCTTTTTCCCCCATGATTCCCCCTTGGCTAGAAGCTGTCAGGGTTTAGCACATATGTGTCGATAACAAACACACACAGAGCCTTGCTAAGATCTGCTGCAGTTCCAGGAAGTCAAAAAACAATTTCAAACTTCCACCCTTTCAGAGTAGCAAATAGTTCACCTCAAAGACAATGCAGGAAGCTTCCTAGTACAGACTTTTTGTCTCTGACTGCATTGAGAACTGTAAGATACAAAGCAGGATTCAATACAATCTGTGTAGGCTCAGTGTAGAGCATACACGGAATGTACCTGTGTGCACGGCCATGGTTCCTCTCTGGCAGTGAGCCATACATATTAATTATGGTGTGCTACCTAGGGAGATCAGAGTTACACGTATATTGAATCCATGCAAGCAGCAGTGTAGAGGCTGTCCCATAGTTGTGGACCTTCCAGAAAATGTCTGGACTGGTGTTAAGCACAGGGCAGTAATATATATATATTTTAATTTCATGCGCTGTTTGCACTGTGCAGCATGATGCTTAGTGATGCCGAGCTGTGCTTATACATATGCACCTGACATCTGCTATATATCTAAAAATAGAAACTGGATGTAATTAATTTAATTTTTTTCCTGTCTCTCTCTGTTTGTGCAGAGTGGCTGTCCAACATCTTAAAATAGAAACTTGAAGTATTTAATTGTTGTAGTTCTGTGGTGCTTAGCAACATGCAAACTCATGCAGCTTCGCTGCGCAATGCTAACAGGTATCTTAGTACTATATGTGGAGATATACTGCTTCCCTGTACTATTCAAGTGGCTTGATAGGTTGAGTCATAACCTACAGTGTAGTAGGTCCAGAGTTTGAGTACTGAGCAGTCATATGTTTTGTATTTATTGCTTTGAACATGATTCAGATGACTAAAACATCAGTTTAATTTAAAATTTAAAAAATTTACATTTAGCAAAGCTGCACGGTGCTAAGCTCTGCTTAAACATGGACAATGGTCTACTTCATTTGCTTGTTGCTAAGCTATGCTTAACACGGCTTGTGCGAGTTTGTGCAATGCTCAGCTTCGCTTGAATGGTTTGTGCTAGTTTGTGTGATGCTAAGTGACATGCCACATTTTGAAAGTTGCACTATGACTTATAAGGGCAGGAATGTGCCTTATATAATGGCCAATAGGTGGGAATCTGACAACATTCTTTGGAGGTATCACTTGGCTGTTGATATGCCTGGTGGTGTCGGTGAGGGAGCAAGCTTTTGGATGCTTAGATGGGGTGTGCAGGAGTCCAAAGTGTTTGTTGGACTCATGGTCAAAAAACATGAGCCCCAGCTGCTGTAGGGTGATTACCAGGGCTCAGGGTGTAAGTCTGTGGCCTGTGATTGTTGGGCCAGGGAACTTACCAGTGCCACTGGTATCCCCTGCACTGTTGAACAGTGTTGTTACCACTATGATGACCTGAAGCATAGAAAGAGGGGAACCTTGGACACCTGGGTCTAAGAAGCTCAGGCTGGGTGCACCCCATAAATATGTAAGTATGTTTCCTAATTATTTATAAATATACAAACTAAATGTGTGCAAAACTGGTATGCATAATGCTTTGCTTCTTTTACAACAGCTGCAGAAGAGAGGTCTCACAATGTTCAGTCCCATGCAGGGCGTCTGGCCAGGATGAGGCGTGAGTGTGGTAATCAGGGAAAAATCAAAGCAATAACCTAACGCATAATGTACTCCCAAGATAAAAAAGTATTTACAAAGTTTACAGTCCTATAACAGTCAAGTGTAACATACTTGGGAAATGCAATATATTTAGTAATGTGTCACTACCTACCTGAAATGGTTAACCAAGTTAAGTCAAGTAACCATGCATTATTGTGTAGTTTAGCTTACAAACATCAGTTGAGGTTGGGCTCCACCCAGATTAACAGGCACTGTTCTGCTGTGCTCATTGTGTAAAATATGCTGTAGATTGCACTCAGGTATTGCTGCAGGTAAATGGGTTATTACTAACAGGTGTGAGATAGCTATCCATGGTGTACATGCTAGACTTGAAGCAACAGTAATAAATAGATTTCAAATTGTTATGGTGCTGTGATATGTACTGTTTCAAACAAAGAGGTACTCACTGTTCTTGTAGTCACTGTATGTGTGTTCTAGTCTAACACTTGTTAACTGTTCGAAGGAAATGAATAAAGACTGCTGAAAAAAAATGTCTGATAAATGTAGCGCAATACCCACAGTACATTTCAAGCCTGTGAACTGGTCAGTTTGTGTCTATAATGTTGTACATTCCACCCACTCAAAGAACAAAGTGTATGGGTAAGGTAGCTAATGTTATGGCCAGATATTCATGTATATAAATGCCAGATTTTAAGGTACATTATTAATAAAACTGAAAGCAGGATTGTGCATTGAGAAGTAATCTGTTCAAATAACTGTGCAATATGGCTGTAGTCACCACATGTGTGTTCTAATCTGACACCATTCAACTGTGAAAAGGAAATGAATAAAGATTGCAGAAAACTTTGTCTGATAAATGTAGTGCAATACCCACAATAAGGTTCAAGATGGTGCTATGGCCATTTGTAGTCAAATAATGTTCTATATTCCTCCCACTCCAGGAACAAGGTATATGGGTAAGGTAGCACATGTTTTGGGCAGATATCCATCTGTATAAGTGCCATGTTTTCAGGAGCAATATCAATAAAGTGGAAAGCAGGATTGTGTCTTGATAAAGAATCATTTCCAATAAGTGTGAAGTATTCCTGTATGCACTGCCATGTCTTTTCTAATCTGGCTTAAGTCAACTGTTCAGTTTAGTGCACATGTTCCCTGGAGTCATATCTTGTGGGTTCTAATGCCATGGCAGCCAACTAAGAAATCACCGGCTGTCTAGTCTAATTAGTGTACATGAGCATACCTCTCAACTGTCATGATTTTTTGGAATGTAATGACTAATGCCCCATATGTCTGGTCCACAATTGCAAATCCATTTAAAGAACACCTTGGTAGTACTGTATGAGCACACTATTTAAAATAGTTCCCAGTAGTTGTGTACCTGCATTTGTTAGTGCTTGGCCCATACTGTCCCATGCTAACAGGTTGAGAGCTATGCATGTGCAACATCATCTATACAAGAATTGCAGTCACTGTACACACAAGTGACATTGCACACCTGTAGAAGTATGTATTATTAGTCTGTGTAGTAATATCACCTGCGAGGTCACTAATGGTGTGTTTTTTCTCTCTCCCAACCCCTTATCCTCTCTAATTTATTATTATGAAACATATTAACTTATTATTATTATTATTATTTTATTATTATGGTTTGAGATTTATATATTCTTTTAAACTGTTATGTTGGCCTTATGGGTTATGTCATACTGGTTTGTGTTAACATACTTACCGTTATGTTATTTATTGTTGTGTTCTTCATGATATATCTTAATATGTATTTGAATTAATCAATATTACCTTCCATTATGTTAATAGTAACATTGATTTGGTTATTACTTATCTTACCGTATGTTTATATCTCATTTACTACAGCATGACAAGATAAGCCAATTCCATGTGATCCACCTACCTTGCCTCCACCGGCCGTAGCACCGGGGGCCAAGCACATCTGGGCCACAGCTTGATGGTGCCTCCTGTGCTACCCCTGCACTACCTGCAGTGTTGGGTAGTTCTTCACCATGGGCTGGGGCTGGGCCCCCCTGGGACCAGAAGCAGAGGGGGTGATTTTGTCACTCATCAAGAACTGCAGGGTATGGTGCACAGGGTGCTTCACTGAACTGTTGTTGCATGCCTGCACTGGATGGTGCAGTGAGCATGTTCGCCATCCTGGTGGGGCAGCCTTGCCCTGGACACTAGCCACCACCACTGCAACCACAGAGGCAGTGAAGGAGCAGTGCTGACAGTCCCATGGGTGAGGACTTGAATCCCACTGCTACTGTGTGGATGCTTATGGGACTGGAATTCCACAGCCCCTCATCTTGTGTCACACACCAACCCTGTCTGCTGTCTTGTCTGTCTTGTCTGTCTGCAAAAGCTTCCTCATCTTCCCAACTTACCTACTCCTACATGTACCTATATCCCTTCCTCAACTCTCACCTAAAAAAACAAAAAAATGGGCACTTGTCCCCAAAAATAAATATATATATATATATATATATATATATATATATATATATATATATATATATATATATATATATATATATATATCATCCCATACATAGCGCTCCTTTTCGCACATGTGTCCACTGGACACTCTTAATTTGGTCTAATTGGCTTGATAATGCATTTTAGGTTGTTGTCACCCCTCTCTGGAGGTGACAGTCCAAATTGAGCTAATAAATCTGTCACAGTGCACAGTTGCTGCTGATGAAGAAATGGATAACTATGGTTCTTTCCAACACCTGTCCTGCACATCCCTACCTGCCTTTTGTTATGTTTTGCCCCCTGCTTGCACCCCTTTTCACCAGTGTCCTATCTCCCCATTTTTCTTTTCTTTAAAGATTTTTGTGTGATGCTACATGCCACATCGCTTAGCTATGCTAAACAATACTATACTGATACAGTGCAATGGAAAAGTACTTGCCCCTTCCTGATTTCTTATTTTTTGCATGTTTGTCACACTTAAATGTTTCAGATCATCAAACGAATATAAATTTTAGACAAAGATAACCCAAGTAAACACACAATGCAGTTTTTAAGTGATTATTTTATTTATTAAGGAAAAAACTATCCAAACCTACATGGCCCTATGTGAAAAAGTAATTGCACCCTAAACCTAATAACTGGTTGTGCACCCTTACCAGCAACAATTGCAATCAAGCATTTGCAATAACTAGCAATGAGTCTTTCACATCGCTGTTGAGGAATTTTGGCCCACTCTTCTTTGCAGAATTGTTTTAATTCAGCCATATTGAATGGTTTCTGAGCATGATCCACCTTTTTTAGGTCATGCCACAACATCTCAATTGGATTCAAGTCCAGACTTTGACTAGGCCACTCCAAAACCTTTATTTTTTTTTTTTTTAAGCAATTCAGAGGTGGACTTGCTGGTGTGTTTTGGATCATTGTCCTGCTGCAGAACCTAAGTGTGCTTCAGCTTGAGGTCATGAACTGACGCCCGGACATTTTCCTTCAGATTTTTTGGTAGACAGCCGAATTCATGGTTCCAGCAATAACAGCAAGTTGTCCAGGTCCAGAAGCAGCAAAGCAGCCCCAGACCATCACACTACCACCACCATGTTTGACTGTTGGCATGATGTTCTTTTTCTGAAATGCTGTGTTACTTTTACACCACATGTAATGGGATGCACACCTCCTGAAAAGTTAAACTTTTGTTTTGTCAGTCCACAGAATATTTTCCCAGAAGTCTTGGAGATCATCAAAATGTTTTTTGCCAAAAGTGAGACATGCCTTTATGTTCTTTTTGGTCAGCAGTGGTATTCACCTTGGAACTCTGCCATGCATGCCATTTTTGCCCAGTCTCTTTCTTATGGTTGAGTCATGAACACTGACCTTAACTGAGGCAAGTGAAGCCTGCAATTCTCTAGATGTTTTTCTGGGTTCTTTTGTGACCTCTTGGATGAGTCATCGCTGCGATCTTGGAGTAATTTTTGTAGGCTGGCCACTCCTGGGAAGGTTCACCACTGTTCCATGTTTTCTCCATTTGTGGATAATGGCTCTCACCATGATTCACTGGAGTCACAAAGCTTTAGAAATGGCTTTGTAACCTTTTCCAGACTGATAGATGTCAATTAATTTGTTTCTCATCTGTTCCAGAATTTCTTTAGATTGCGACATGATGTCTTTCTTTTTGGGATCTTTTGGCCTACTTCTCTTTGTCTGACAGGTTCTATTTAAGTGATCTCTTGATTCAACAGGTCTGGCAGTAATCAGGCCTGGGTGTGGCTAGTGAAATTGAACTCAGCTTTCCAAAAATATGATTAACCAAGGGGGAAATTACTATTTCACATAGGACCATGTAGGCTTGGATAATTTTTTTTCCTTAATAAATAAAATCATCACTTAAAAACTGCATTTTGTGTTTACTTGGATTATTTTTGTCTAATATTTAAATTTGTTTGATGATCTGAAACATTTAAGTGTGACAAACATGCAAAGTAATAAGAAATTAGGAAGGGGGCAAATACTTTTTCATTGCACTGTATATGTTTTTGGAACAGTATTAATAACATTCAAAAAGTACACCTGCACCCCATTTTAAACTCACAGCCATCGTAGCTGCAAAACAGTAGATCATCCCACCAAGCCACACAGCTACTAATGAAAACAGCTGTTTTAAGCAAAACATACTAATGCTGTAGTTTCCCTCATTAAGCGCGTTTAATCAGTGCTGCACATTGTACCACAGCACGCAAATCAGCTAAGAGAATTATACAAAAATATTACTGTAATTGTCACTCTAGTACACAAATAGTTCACTATAAAAGCACACACATAAGCTTAGACGTAAGTGAGGTATCTGATATCAGGTAACTCTACAATTATGTCTACAACATGTAAGAACACACTTGATAAAACATTAATGGAAAAGAGGATTTTAACTGGGACTCTGGTATACAACTTCAGCACTCTAAAGCTATACACATAATAATAGATGTAAGTGCGGTATTTAACAGCAGGTAACTGTGGAATGATAACTACAACATATAGAAATTCACCTGCTATAACAGTGACTCTGTAGCTCAGTTTGTAAACTGCACTGAAACCATAACATTTTGGTACACAAGGTCCTGGGTTCAAGTACAGCTGCATCTACCACTAAAAATACATGCACGTTGCCATCAGTATTATAAAGTGTGATATGTATGTCTGTCTCATCAGATATTTATCTGCCCAAAGCAATACAGTTGTAATGTATGCATCTATATAATACAGGACAAAGGCCTACAGATAGGACCACTTTCACCTACTCCTAGTATAACACTATAAAGTGCACAGAATGTCAGGTAATGCAATAGCCTGAATTCCCAGAGGATGTTGAAATGTGTACTGAAATTATGGCCCAGTAATATCACAATGCAGCCCACAATGTTTTGCTGGTGATATCACAGACAAACAAAGCTGCACAAGTAACATACATATGTGGATGTTGAGCTAGATGCAAGGGTTACCAGCACACACTCAACAGGGGACTACCATGACATAACACATGACTTGGCAGTTGTCCAACTGTGTGACATCATAGTTAATGTACATCTACCTGTTTTCTAAGGCACATCAAGCATTTGCCTTGCATTGTCTTACTGATAACATCAGCTGACAGACTTACCTGACACACATACCTTACTTCCCAGTGGGGTGGGTACTCTCAATCTAGCCCTGCCTAGACAACAAGGCTGTCACAGGTCCCACATTTAATCTTAAAGCTTGTTGTCCTGCAAAGTGTTCACCCTTTCTACCTATGTCTATTGCCTGCAGCAGCACCTTCAGCTTCAGCCTGTAGCACATACATTTGTATGTAAATAGTAGCTACTGCAGACATTGTCTCTGCCATAGTGTAGTATCTGCCCCCCACTGTTTTCCAACCCAACATATGAGAAAGGGGTTGCAATCTCTGTTGAGGCCTTATACCTTGTTCAGTGGTTCATGGGATTGGCTGATTATACTGCAAACCAGCTGTATTAGCTGCAATTAGCATTTCAGAAGCACAGATTGGTTCAGAGGCAATCACTTTCTAGTAGAGAACCATGTTAAAAAGGCAAACAGCTAGCTAGGAGAAACATTGTGTATGAGAGTTACCTTGCATGGTCAACTTGTTGGCACATTTATTTATTTCTGTACCGTTCAACAGAGGAATATTGTACTTCATCAGTTATGTAACCTTATTTTTCCAACATGATGCATATGTGTCCATATACTTAGGGGGAATGGGGATTACAGCAGTAAGCCTTGTGTGGAACTGTACTGATGACATGTCATTGATATGCATATGTGTTACACCTACAGAGGAACTACAGTACAGTAAGGGTAGAATGCTCTGTGTTAATAAGGTATACCACTCTCCTGGATATTTCCTGCTGATAGCGGTGGTAATACTACACTGCTATTTGTGTGGCACTGCTGGTTTTAAATATTATAAGGGGGGGGGGGTTACACATATGGGCCACAACCTAATGAACTGCTGTGTTGACTGTGTCATCATACAGTATCTGTCATGCAACAAGCAGGAATAGATGCCTACTGCTACTATCCTTCTCGCATCCACAACCTTACTATGTTTGCATGGTGTTGAATATGAGATGTGTAACCAAGCAGTGCCTGCTGGTAGCCATCTCTTATTGCTGTATCTCTATATACTATACTCCCATGTATGTGCTCTTGGCATATGTTCCCATTTTGTTGTCTTTCAGGGAATATGTATCCCTGACATCGGGCCATTTTACAGAGGTGGAAAACGATACTATCCTGGAATCTCTGCGTCAACATCACCAACTCCTGCTGTCCGGGGGGAAGACAAACAGGGAAGAGCGGGCAGCATTGTGGGCTGACCTGGTTCACAGTGTAAATGCAATTAGTCACCAGAACAGCACATATGAGCAGATGTGACACTGTGCAACCAACATGATAAATGCCTCCCACAGAAGTGCAGCAGATGTGGCCAGGGATTGTATTGTCACCAATGGAGGGCCTGCAGCAGAACAACCACTGTCAGTGACTGAGGAATTCCTGGCAAACCTAGAAACACAGGACAGGCCACAGGCATCCATCACATGGTATGTTGTGGATGTGGATGCCACCTTTTCCATGCAAGAAGAACGTCCAGATATGCTTAATTAGATCAGCATTGCAATACTGTAGCATTCAGTGTGTCAAGGTGTACATACTTTTACATGGCTGGCTGGTATTCTTTTGTGTGTGGGGGGGTTATTTGCATTGTAAACCTCATGCTCAGATTGTGACCACCAGACCAATTAACATGGTATGTACTGTAAATGTGAGTTATTTGGACAAAGCAGCCAGTCATAGGCCAACATGGGTTGCCATTTACATTACCTCTCCCTCACATTTTCACAGGACCATCAGGAATCAGATGCAGCCATGCTCCTGTTCCTGGTAAGCATAACACTGTTTTGTTACAGATGTAGATTTAGTGCATAGTATTCACTACAGTGTCATCCCAGGCCTGCCAGATGGATTGATGTACTTTCTGCATGATTTCCAGCCTCACAGAGTTTTACCAATGGAATATGGTTTACAGTCATACCTATGCCTTGTAGTTGTGACCACAATGATAGATTTGTAGTATTTGCAGGACAATACAGATTGCCTTATGTGTCAGCTGTGCAGAGTTTTGACAAATGTCAACAGTGTACATCACTGTTGCTCATGAAATTCTTAATTAAGGAGTTTATTCTTTACAAATAACTTCAGAAGTTTGTTAGAAAATAATGTCCTCAGGTCCTGGTATATGAGGTTGGGGTTAAACAAGTATGTAATACTGACAGCATTGTATATAGCTTAACATATATTGCAAGATAGTACTGTAGAGCATAGTAGTGCATGTATTAATGGATCTCTTTTCCCTTATTATTACAGCTGACCAGGGGGTTGATCTCTGTCTCCTTCACAGCCTGATACCATTGTCTCTTCAGATTCTGATGATTATGGTGGGTAAAGTGAGGCACATATGGGGGTTGCAGGGGCTGAATCTGTCACAGAGGTTGACATCCTTCTTCTGCCATCATTATCACCATACACAGTCAATATGCTTACTCATACCCGGTCTCCTGAGGCCACAGATATTGGACAGTCAGAAGGTGGGGACATTGAACAGGAAAGTGTGGCTACTATGGCTGCAGTGAGTGTTGATACTGGCCATAGCCAAAGACATGGTGAGGTTCCACACATGCAGATTGATAGGGGTGCTCTTAGGATGCCTGTTGTCCTTCCACCACCTGTTGCAGGTGTCTCGTCACATGTCACTCAGCATATGTTTAAGGCCATCATGGAGGTACAAGCACATTCTGAAAGGACATCCAGACAAATGCTTACGGTTTATGGATGCAGCACAGCCTGACATCAGTGACTGCCTCCACAGTGTTGCTGATACCCTGGATCGGTTGACTGACTCAGTGGAAAGACATTGGTCTGAGAGAGGTAGCAAAACATCCCTCTAGTAATGGTCATTGCCTGTGATGGAACATCTGGTTGGAGTTGATCGTCGGACTCTTGGATGTAGGCCAGCAGCTACATCTGTTGAGAGTCCAAGTGGCCGTGCTTAATCACACTTCCATAGTGGCAGTACATCCAGAGTCCCAGAGGTGAGTGTGCTGTCCACACCAAAACATGGCAGGCCATGGGCTTGTGGTCCTGGGCATTCCGGAGGGAGACACAGTCCCAGCAGACAGCAGTCACCCTCAGGTAGTAGCACCAGTTCTGACCTTGGGCATGGAGGTGCCAGTGCAACTTTTAGCAGAGCTACTTCCCATGTTTGGGATTGGAGACGGTGAACTGGCAGCTTTACCATGCAGGGTTCAAAGCTTTCCAACATAAATCCAAATAGCTCAGTGCTAGCTTGACTGTGTTCATGCAGACACGCACACACAACTGTCATAATCAGATCACCTGCAGACACACAAGGCACATACCACAGACCATCTTGCCTGCTTCCCTTCCTGACTCACACACATGCTTGCCAAACTATTGGGTCAGCCTAGGCCTCCTGCACTACCACTCAACACTCTGTGCAAGTGATGATACCTGTGCCACATCCCTGTCATCCTTGTCATCGATGCAGGGACTTGAAGATATGTGTCTGATGCACAAGGTGACTACCTAAATTACTATGTAATCTTTAATCCACTGTTGCCTTTCACATGCCACTTGTACTGGTCACTGACAGATATTGTCTGCTGCCAGTTATAATGAGTAAACCACATTATGTTGTGTACATTAAGTTGGCTGATGTAATGGCTGTATACTTACACAATGAATGGTGTCTCATAGAAATGTTTATGTTTCAGGTGCAGAAGTGCTTGGGACACACCTATGGGTACACTGCTACAATAAACCTGTATACGTCAGAGATCAAGAAAAAATGTCAGCACAGAAGCAAAATGTCTTCACAAAGGTAAAGCAGTATAGGTGCATGGCACCATAGGCTCATATGTGTATCACAGGCTAACAGGGACAATGGCTTCATGCATCCTACTTATGCATCCGTAATCTCTGACATGGTGAGGTACCCTTGATAAGTATAAGCAGGGTCTGGGAGCTGACACATCTACAAGCTGTGGCATAGGAGATGCACCATCTACAATTCCCCTGTGTCCATGACAGCCATATTCCTAAACCAGTTATGATTGCCTTGTTTCACATCCCACTGTGTAACTTGCACATGATGTGCGCTACAGTAGAAATGTTTGCTGCACATGGATGGGGACCCTGTTACATGTAGTGTGTAGTGTCACAGTTACATACCTGTCTCCTCAGCATGTCCTATTTATTCCACAGTCAAAGTGCAGCTGTGTAGAACAGGTAGATCTTGTGCTAGTCCTTTCTTGGATGTGCAGGTGGTACACAGTGAGATCTGACACCTCCCTGTATGGCAGACATACACCTCCCCTCCAAAGCATGTAGGAGACAGAATACACAGTTGTAGCCTTGACACAGTCTGCATCGGACATGTTATTTACACTGTGTATTGGGTTACTCCCTGGGACCTTTCTGGCTGTCACAATTGTCAGATATGCTTGTGTACTTACATACCAGAGATGGCCTTGCACTCAATGATAGGTGTGATGAATGCCACATACAGTGTAACAATGACATTCTAGGGTTTACATGCCACACCTTTATCTATAAGTTATGCAACAGTGCATGAAGCCCCAAATTTTACCGACTAGTGAAAGTCAAATGCTAGATCACACTCTGTGTCTATTAAGTCCCTGACTATTGGGTTAACTGTTGGAGGTGTGCAGACAATACAATATTTTCCAAGGGGTGGATGAGTGACAAAAGTATAGAACTGTGCATTCCTTGGCATGTATTATTTGTGAATGGCTCTGACAACAACTGATTGTGTGTGTCAGCCCATCCTGGACAACTGTTGGTTCTGTGTGGGGAAACACTGACAGTTCCTTATTTGCAATCATCTGCAAATGTAGTCAGTCTGAGGTCAATAACAGTAGCCTTGACTGTAGAGAAGGGAATGTCTAGGAGGGGTCGTCCCAGGAGTGATGTGTGTGTGTAGTCCACTGGTGACTGGCATGATTGTAGCTCTGGCCTACACAATCCTATCTTCCCAGTTAATGACTGTCAGACACTTGGCTATCCAACAGCTGACATACAAGTTTGTAAATAACATCTACAGTGTGTACACAATGCCTGATGGAATATTGTCAAATGCCTTCTCATGCCATGGTAGATGGGGTGAGTCATTTAACCATCATCCATCGCATACTGTAACAATCAATTTGGTCCAATGCTTAGGGAAGATATGATCTGACCATGAAAAAAAAAAAACTGTGTTTCGGCCAGTGTCTACAGGAATACTACATTATTACTGATCATTTCCATGATAAGTCATTTCATGGCTGCAAATGTGACACAACTGAGACATCTGGGGACACTGCTTGTCACTACATGCTACTGGGTTTATATTGTAACATCGAAGTCTCAAAACTTCGAATGCTACAATATCGAAACCAGTACACTGAAAGCGGAAAATAGCAAAGCCGCGGAACATCGAAATCTTGCCTAGGGCAAGATTTCAGTGGGCCGTTCTGCGGCTTCACTATTTCCTCCACTGTGGTGTAATAGTTAGGACCTTAGGGTTAGGGAGCAGGTTAAGGTAAGTGGATAGGTAGTACTGTATGTATGGTTTAGTGTAGTGTCACAGGCAGGGTTTTGTAAAGTGTATGTGTGTGTATTTAGTTTGTTTAGGTATAGCTCCTTAGGGTAAGTGTGCAATACTTACGGACCTTAGGGTTAGGGAGAGGGTTAAGGTAAGTGGCTAGGTAGTACTGTATGTATGGTTTAGTGTAGGGTTAGAAGTAGGGTTTTGTAAAGTAAATGTGTGCGGATTATTTAATTTTTGGTGTGCTTGTGTTGTGTGTGTGTGCTTCTCGGAACAGCAATTTTTTTCCCTGGGAAGAAATTCACTGTTCTGAGCATTCGATGTTATCACATTTTGAACTTCCAAGTTCAAGCTTATGATGTTCGATATTTTGGAAGTTCAGTTATGTGATATAAACCCCATGCTACTTGCACTGTGTACAACTATGTACTGACTTTAATTCCATCATGGTTTCCAAGAAGGTCAGCCAGCATGTTTGTGTCTGTACAGACCATAGGCAAGCAGTGTGGGGCAGAATCATAAGTACATCCTGGGAAAGGTAAGGAGGGAGTATTTACACAGTTATCCTACAGTTGCACACCACTCAAGCGGTGTGTACTGCGATGACACAATCACCTTGTGAGGAATGCTGACAAGAGGGGAGTCGCCTGAATTGCTGGTGCCTGGCTACTACAACCGCTGGTCTCAACACAACCACTCTCTCCTGGGATACCATGCTCCTACACTTTGTCTTTCACCCAAAGCAAAACATGAGTACAAAACCCAACATGAGGAGCAGGCCACAGCCTGTTTGTTCATCCCCAAAGTTGTCCCACATCATGCAAGACTCTGGTGGCTTGACAAACCCTTTTCCAGGTAGATGCCTTGAGTAGCAATCAGAGCACTTATTACAGTGTGCCATGTATTATGCCTACTATTCCAGAGTTCGTAGGATATCAGTAGGGTAATAAGCTGATAGTGAGCTGGAGCACAGCTGCAGTGTCGCAATATAATGTATAATGTCTGCTGACATACACGTGTAAGGTTGCTCGAGCAAGCAACACAGTGTTGGTGATCCCTGTTAGTTCACAATTTCAAAGCAGTTCATGCAGGGTGACTTTTAACAGCTTCTTGGTGCATGTCTGCATGCCATGGATCTGAGGCCTACTGCAGAGGAGTGGCCGCATTTGGCCAACGTGTGTGTATCCACAAATGTCCTATGTATGTCATACTGTACATTTCTGTAACCGGAACACGTCTGTATTCTCACATCATGTCGCACAACAGCCAGTGTGCTGTCTGGTTGCTTGACTGGCAGTGTACACTAGCATGGCCAGAGTAATGACCGCAAAGTTGATCAAGTTCTCTGTGCATACACGGGCATCCACATCTTCACTGCAAGGAGTGCCTACAGACAGTGTGTTTGAGGCTGTCAATCCTAAGGGTGTAGCAGCATGACCCTATTTTTGATGGAGGTGTATATTGTCACATTTGTAGGTATGCTTTTTTGACCATGCCTAATCACGGGAGTGTGGTTAATGCAAGGGCCACATGCCTGGCAAAGCATTGTACCCACTCAACTATGTCATGTCACACTGTCAGGTGCTGTGTTACCTTAGGTGAATTACATAAAGCTGATATCATGTTACATTGCAGCATCTGTCAGGCCACTGGCTAATGAAGGCCTGCTGTGACATACACACAAGTAAGAATCTATTGCTAATGGCAGTATCAGTGACCACTGTGGAGATGTGGAAAGTGTCCCTGACCCTATACTGCTATGCCACACAAACAAAGCATGCAACAGATATAACTATGTAACAAGACTTGATTCTATGCCGCCCCACACACTGGTCATTACATATAGCAATGAGCACTTTGGCAAAATGCACACCTCACCATGTACTCCACCCACACCCACATCACACACAACTTCATGTGTGGAGCCCCTCACCAGACACATACACAAAGGACAGACACCTCAGAAACCCAATTGCAAGGCCACTACACATAATCATAGATCTGCAGAGGAAAGTACACATAATAGCACATGCATCATTGTCTGACCAGTCAAACACCTGAGGCAAAACACAAACTCAACCCTATTATTTATATATGATTACATCATGTGACACATTGATGTCCCTGTCACCAGGCTGCACATAGGAAAGGTCACAGATAGATGACTGTGAGCTGCCAGGATATGCCATAACACACATACAGTACCAAAATCCAGTAGCACCACCAAAGAACGCTCCAGTACACAAATTAGAAGAAAAGGAAAAAGGAGCGTAACACCATAGACATAAAACTGGAACTTTAATACAACAAAAACAAGAACAGGATAAGCGCTTTCAGTGTGTGCCTTCCTCAGATCCTGAAAACAATTCCTACACACAACTATTTATGAACCACCTAACAAATCTAGTTAAAAAGCAATTAAGCAATTAAAAAATGAGGCAATGAAACATAGCAACACTTACTCCCCATTTGCATAGTGCACTTGTAACAAAAACATGTTTTAAAATAACTTAGATCCAAGCTTAGAACAAAATTACATTTTGTTAGAGACAATCGGCATAGAATATTAAAACTTATAGTAAATAAATAAAACACTGCTGTCATAACCATTACACAGTTTGTGAATCTGTTAAAAACTCAGAGCTCATACTGTTAACATAGCAGGTTCACAACCATAATATTAAAGAAGCAACGGTCACAGCCTGATATACAACAAACAAATAACTATTGTCATCGCATAGAAGTCTGGTGAACACTCAGAATTCATATTATGAACCAAATAGACAGAAAACTCACCCCTTAATAGCAGAATACACTATAACTCCAAACTTGAAAGATGTCATGTTCACATCTCTAAAAGACATACACGCAGGTCTGTCAACATCAGGTGATGTTATGACAATGTCATAGTTCCTGTTGGTGTGTACAACTTGAGACATACTGCAATGGACTGTATGCAGACACATGACTGAGCTTACAGACTGCGTTTCCAGTGGGTATGCTCCTAGCCTTCAGCTGCGTTACACCTTCACCTAGTGTTGCTCGCCCTCTCTAGTATAGATGATGAACAGGCAGGGTAGTTTGTTTATATGCTTTATTATATAGAAACACATCAGGATGGATAGCAGTATTACAAAATATAAGTGAACTGATTAACTGACAAACTACACAGACATGCATGCTTACATCTCAATAGCTTACTACAAAATGACAGTCAGGCTCGCATGTGCTCAGTATTTATAAACTTGTGCAAGCCCTTGGATAGCTTCTTAAAGGTATTTATCTACATCACCCCTCTTAAAATGATTGCCCTCAATGAAATGACATTGGAATAAAACATGCAATAATACAGACATCAGAAGCAAACACAATGTTCATGCCCAGGTTGCCGTGTATCTGTAACATGGTCTGGAAATGCAACCTGATCTACTAATATTGTAATCAAAACTGGGTTTAGTAACAGGAACAGTCTTTGATGAACAACTAGTATCTGTAATTTCAGGATTCATCTCAGGAAAAGGATATTTACTGCAATGTCCTCTGGAACTGGAATGCTGGATAACTCACTCTGAGATAGAGTCTTTCTCACAGGCTAGGTGCTGTGGGAGGGTCTATATTAGAACATCGAAGTATAACAACTTCGAATGTTATAATATCTAACTCTTTCACTCAAAACACCATAACATCGAACACTCAGTACAGCAATTTTTTTCCCAGGGAAAACATTTGTTGTTTCAACAAATATACACACAACACAAGCACACCAAAATACATAATCCACACACATGCACTTCACAAAACCCTACACTAAACCATACATCCACCCCTAGCTATCCACTTACCTTAACCCAACCCTAACCCTAAGGTCCGTAACTACCACACACTCACCTTACCCACTCCCTAACCCTAAAGTCCCTATCGCATGCTCACCTTACCCGCTCCCTAACCCTAAACTCCCTATCACACACTCACCTTACCCGCTCCCTAACCCTAAAGTCCCTATCGCACACTCACCTTACCCGCTCCCTAACCCTAAGGTCCCTATTGCACACTCACCTACGTTCACACACTTACCTTAACCCGGTCCGTAACCTTCGCTCCACAGTCGAGGAAATAGCGAAGCTGCAGAAACGGCCCACCGAATACTTTCCCTAGGAAAGTATTCGATATTCTGTAGCTTCGCTATTTTCAGCATTCGATGCAAAGTTGTAATACTTCAATGTTATAATATAGACTCCTGTGGTAGAGGCTCAGACATCAGCATCAAATGTTTCTGATTCCACCTAAACTCTTCTCCTTGTGATTTCATAATGTACGCTCTCAACTCTGGCAAACACTTTTCACTACTCCAATCTGATCATAATCTTTGTACGTATACATTCTCACTGTCACTCCTTCATGTAATAGATTGAGTGATTTGTTGGACTTATAATAAGACTTCTGGGCTAGGAATTTCTTTAACAGATGGGCTTTCACAAATCTGATATTCTTAGCACTTGGAAACAATAAACTACTGCTGACTGGTAATATAGTTCTGGTTTGTCTCAGCAGAAGTCTCTGGGCAGGTTAACCAGAATGTTTATCACGAGGAATATTTCTGAGATTCAAGAGATTCAGGAAAACATCACTCTTATCTTATTTTGTCTTCTCTAGGAACTGTTTCACACTTTGAACTGCATGTTCTGCCAAATCATTTAACTGTGGGCACACAGGACTAGTCGTAACATGGATAATGTCCAACTCTTCGGCGAATCTTTTGAATTGCTGACTAGTAAACTGCATGCCATTGTCAGAAATAACTGTGCAGACTACCATAGACTGCAAAATTTATTTTTTTATTTTATTTGCATTTGTTTACCAGGATAGTCCAACTGGGCTAGTAGCCCATTTTCAGCGGAGGCCTGGGGAGAAAAGTTCCAATGACAATTATTGTAACACGCACACATAACTGTTTAGAACAGTAATTACTAGAAGACAGTACAAACAGCAATTGCAATAAATACAGTTACAAACACCTTAAGCGTCATTAGATATTAATACAAGCAAAAGCATAATAGGATGGATTTATAAAATGATGCTTCATCTTAGTAATGACAGTACTAGATGCTAGATTAGGAAGTAGGTCAATCTTGAAAGAATTAGAATAAGAGTCTACTAACACCAAGTAATGTTGACCATTCCATTCGAAAATGTCACTGGTTACTGTCGACCAAGGTAGTTCAGGAATCTGGTTTAGGTGAGGTGGTTCCTTCTGTTGATGTGGCTTTATACTATTACATATAGAACAAGATGAAAGTACTCTCTCAGTGTCTTGTGACATAGAAGGCCAAAATACTAGTCCTCTTGGCCTCCTTTTGGTAGAATCGGTTCCTGGGTGGCCACAATGCAAGATAGGAATATACTCTGCTTGCAAAGACTTTGGAACAATGAGTTTTGGACCTTTCATGGTGGTACCATTATCAGGTAAAATCTCATCTCTGTAAGGAAAATGAGGTGGCACTTCTTGAGGTAAACTAGATTACTTTGACGGCCATTCTCGATTGATAAAGTGGTTGAGCTTCTGTAGAATAGGATCTGAGGCTGCATGATTTCTAAGTTTATCAAGATGTGTGGAAAAAAAATTTCTCACTTCTATGACTTAAAAATCAAGTTGTTCATTCTCATGCTGTTCAATGGTAGTTCTGGGTGATCTGTATAAAGCATCAGCAAGATAAAGACGTTTGCCTTTTGTGTAAACAAGACTGAAACTGTACTTCTGCAATCTCAGCATCATACATTGTAATCTGAATGGAGCTGTATGCATAGGCTTTCTCTAAATAGTGACTAGAGGTTGGTGGTCTGTTTGAATCTGGATAGGTCTACCATAAATATAATCATGGAACTTTGAACATGCAAACACAGTTGCCAGGAGCTCTTTCTCTATCTGAGCATACTGCATTTCAGTTTGGGTTAGAGTTCTGGATGCATAAGCAATAATTTGACCCTCTTGAAGAATGACTGCACCAAGACCAAATTTCGAAGCATCACAGGAAACAGTGACTGGTTTGTGGACATCATAGTATCTGAGAGTTAGTGGACTAACAATTCTCTGTTTCAGGGCATCAAATGCTCTCTGGTACTGTTCCAACCATGACCAAAATACATCTTAATGTGTTACCTCTCTAAGCAGTGCTATAGTTGGCTTAAGTCTGGAATGAACTTGGCTAGATAGTTAACCATGCCAAGAAAGCATTGAAGGGCTTGAACATTGTCTGAAGCTGGCATCTCAAGAATAGCCATTTGCTTGGAAGGGTCTGGTCATAAGCCTGAACTGATAAACAAATGGCCAACATAAGTAACTTCTCGTAACCTGAACTTACACTTCTGAGGATTCAGCTTAAGATTCACTTGATGTGCTTTTTCCAGAACTTTCTTGTGGTTTCAGTCATGCTCAGCTTCATCATTACCTCCTACTAAAAGATCATCTACAATGATAGCACAAGGATACCCAGAAAAAAATTTGCTCCATTGCATGCTGAAAGATGTTACTGACAGAATTTATCCCAAATGGCATTCTCAATAATCTGTACCTGGCAAAAGGAGTACTGAATGTAGTTAGCAATGAGAATTTTTGTCAAGCAAAATTTGCCAAAAGGAACTCTTTGTATCTAAGACAGAAAAAAACTGTGGCACTTGGCATCAGTGCTACAACTTCTTTGACTGTATGCATTGGATGATGAGGTCTTTTCAGTGCTTTGTTCAATCTCGTGAATCAATACATATTTCTATATCATCTGAGCTTTTATTTTGAGCTACCACCTTGGAAGATACCCATTCAGTAGGTTCTTCAACCAGACAAATTACACCTTGTTGCAGCATTTTATCAAGTTCAGCTTTGACTCTGTTCTGCATAGCTACTGGAACTTTCTGGGCTGCCTGACAACTGGGCTGACATCTGGGTCTAACTTCATGGAGTACACAGCTGGAAGCTTACCTAGTTTTTCTTTGAAAAGATCAGCACAGGTAGAAAAAATATACTGGGTGAACAGTGGTCTTTCAAACTAATATAATGGACTTCCTTATTAAATGAAAGCAGTCCCATTTTCAAACTATCTCTGAGCCCTAATAATGACTGTACATGCCTTTCGACCACATAAAATAATAAAAGTTATAGGTTCCCCCAGCAGAGCAACATGAAAGTGTGACTGAGCCTTCAGTTTGAATCTCTTCACCACCATAAGCAACAAGCTTTGCACACTTTGCCAAATCAAGCTTCTCACCAGCAATACTCCAACAAATGTTTCTGCAGACATAACATTGCACTTTGTACCTGTGTCATCTTTGAGCTCTATAGGTCTTCTGTTTACCCAGACAATACAAAAGACTTCATTCTTTGCCCATAAATCTACCGCATTGACTGTTTCAGGAAGCACTGACACACCATTGACATAAAAAGTAGGGTCACAGCTTTCTAATTGATCAACTTGTTTCTTTGAATGTTCCTTTTCAATACAAGAATGTGTCCCTTTTGATTTATAAAACCTTTTGAAATTATTCCATTTATTACATCTGTGACATTGCTGACCAAAAGCAAAACATTTTTCCCTTTAGGCTCATGACTTCTGCCACAATTATGACAGCTGGCAATAAAACTGGGTGAGGGCCCACTCTTTGAGTTTGCTGACTCACTCTTATGCTTCACTGAGACTGTGCATGTTATGGAATTTGCTAGAAAGCTATCGGCTTCCCAGTGACTGTTGCAGGGTTTACAGTTGCTGCCATGTGCTTGGGCCTGTTTCTTTTAATACTAAACCGGTCTGTTTTATGTCTCTATTTTCATGCTTGACATGAAGTTTTAGCTATTAAACAGTTTGCCATAGCTTGCTGGCTCCTCTTTTTAGTATTGGATTATTGCTTTTTGGGGCCGTGCAGTTGCCGTATGTGCAGGGACTCTTTTGCTGTTCCTGTTTCTTTTAACCATGTGCTGCATACTATCAATATTGGCTTTAGAAGTTACTGGAAGTATGTATCTCTCATTTGTAAGCATATTTGTGTGTTTTGTGTGTGTTTTTCTGTAAGCTCTTATATCTGACAAATCTCAATGTCCTTATTCAAAGTTAAATCACTGTTTGTTTGTGTCTTTCGGCTTTTTCCCAGTTAGGGATTGCCACAGTGGAACTCCGGTCCGCTAATGATTGGCAGTTGATTTTTACATACTGGCTTGCCAGGCCTGATGCCAACCTTCAACGAAGGTACGCCCATTCATGCATGTCTCCACGCAGAAGACGCTCTAGCTGAGAATTGAACCGGACAGCATCTTTACTGTGAGGTGACAACGCTACTGCAGCACCACCACCGCGGGTGCATGCAAAATCATTCTCACACCATCATCTTTAATACCACATACGTCTGTCTTTTATTAGCTCATCCCTTGAATCACAAAATCTGCAAGTTTTAGCCTTGTTTCTCAAATCAGTTATATATGCTGCAAATGTTTCAGCAGGCCTTTGATCTCTTGTGTATAATAAGTGCTTTTCCATTGTAACATTCTTTTAGGGGTTAGATATTTCTCTAAATTTACATTTTAAGCACTTGGGGTCCTCCCTTGACTCAGCTGGTACAATTATATGACGGTTCCCCACTCCTGCAAAGACAGCAGGTGCATACACAAATGAACACTCTTTTTTCGAAGATTCTGACCCAGCTAAATTAAGCAGAATAAATGCCTTTGTATGGTCATCTTTATCAGAAAATGCAGCCTGTATGAAAATATCATACACTTGCTCAAAAATACTCCAGTTCTCTGCAATATTATTGTCAAACACAAGTGGATCTGGTTTTTGAAATCTATCTGCCATGCCAACAAATTATGCCCAAACACAGTGAAAAATATGGCCCTTGTAATTATATATGAACAAGCTGCGATATGTGCCTGTAATAACATTCAAATGCACAATAAACTCTTTGAAATACTGTACTTTGCGAAATATGCTTAGAAATGGCCATATTTCACAAACTAAATGTACTGTAATACTGCACAAACATGCAAACACATCATTCACTTCAGACAACTCAGATAGCTTTGATTATTTATTTATTTGACATTTGTTAACCAGGTTGGTCCAACTGAGCCAGGTGGCCCATTTTCAGTGGAGACTTGAGGAGAAAAGCTCCAAATACATAAACTATAACACTGCTTGAAAATATATAGAGAGATAGGCAAATCACTAGACAAACTATAATACTGCTTAAAAATATAAACAGATATGGATATAGGTAAAACAAATCCTGATACAGTTATGCAACAGAGGAGACTTAAAATCAATCATGACTCAATAAAAAGAACATAAGAAGTGTGCGCCATATAAAAAAGATAAACCATAGAACCCTATAATCTAAAGCTGCTTAGGACTAGTTTCGGGGGGGGGGGGCTTACAGAGGCATGACCTGAGGTGGATTAGGTAGATTAAGTAGTGCTTAGGAAATAAATGTGGTCACTTCCCTTATTTTATTAATTTTTATGCAATTCAGACTTTATTTCAAACATTTTCCATAGTTATTTGAATATTTCTATTAATATGTTGCAGTATCAGATATTTCTGTTACTTAGAAATCATTTAGAGCATTCTGAATGCCTTGTTTCATATTTTTCAAATAAGAAATAGTTTGAGCAAGTTTTAATACCTGAAATTCGTTTCTGACCTGTTTTATGAGTTATCCATGCTGTAGGGATGATTGACTCCTGTATGTTCCTCCAGTCTTAACTGAGTGCCTCTTGG
The DNA here is from genome assembly GCF_019279795.1 of Protopterus annectens. Lineage (NCBI taxonomy): Eukaryota > Metazoa > Chordata > Ceratodontiformes > Protopteridae > Protopterus > Protopterus annectens. The sequence continues at coordinate 1,824,252,872 of NC_056728.1, forward strand.
TCACAATTCTGAAGAATCTGAATCCCATTCTGGCACCATGTCACTTGTCCCTCTCTAGTATAGTTGACGAACAGGCAGGGTAGTTCATTTATATGCCTTATTACGTAGAAACACATCAGGATGGATAGCAGCATTACAAAATATGAACAAACTGATTAACTGACATACACAGACATACATGCTTACATCTCAACAGCTTACTACAAAATGGCAGTCAGGCACACACATGCTCAGTATTTATACACCTGTGCAAGCCCCTAGAAAGCTTTTTAAAACTGTACACATATATTGATCTACACCTAGGATGATGGCTCAATACACATGGGAATGATTGACGTCAATATTTGGCTTATTGTGTGCTGTCATTTCAAGGAGACCCAGTAAATGTCTGCCTGTAATGACTTACTAAACAGACCTCAATGCTTTGCCACAGATGTTGTCCCTCTGTTACCCCCCCTGGCAGTTTGTGTAGTGGACAAGGCTGCTGACATCACCATAGTGCATCTTATAGGTGGTGTCTTGTGGGGAAACGTTCCATACAGGAAACTCCATCCTCAAACAACATCAAGCTTATGCTGGTACACCATAGGAATGCCACTACTAAACTCCACTTACTGGATGGTGGAGGGTAGTATATCATGCTCATGTTATTAGTGAGGGCACTGTCACCCGATAATGATGTAGTTATAACCTCCATGTAGTCTTCCCTCAGCATGGCATTAGTTCACTGCAATGGGCATTTTCTCATGTACCTTTGCAAGCACCAGTGGCAATTGCACACAACACAAAGTTTCCTCACATGGGACCTTCAAGTTCCCAGTATCTGTCCTATGGGAATTGTGTGCAATAACTGTCATTGTAGCTTATGCCATATAGACAACTGAGAAGTGATCTCTCCCTTGCATACAGGGCAATGTCTGACCCTGCTGTATTGCAAATGCTACATATCTGTAAATGGAATGGTACACGTATTACCCACTGTAAGAACATTATCTGGTATGTGACGTTAATAATACATGCTGGTGGGGGAGATCTGTGTGCTACACTTTCACAAACCATTGAAACCCACCCCACCTAATGGAAAACAGTGCACCTCATTGGAACTCCTCAGATGCCATCTGTATGATTGCCTGAATGACTGTCATGTCACCACAGGACTTCTGCTTGTGTCCCTTGTAGACAGGGGCAATATGTGCTGATCATGTGAATAAGGTTAAGAACATGACTAGGATTTTATGGAACCTAGGCCTATTAGGCTACTAATGGCCAATGATCCTATGATCCTATATCCTGATGTAAAATGCTCTAACATCCACACATACACACCTGGCTACAGTGAAATAGAACTACTATCAATTTGTATATACAAAACACTGCACAGCATACACTGTGCAAGTTGGCTGCAATTAGATTAGAGCCCCTACCTATCTAATGGTACATACTAGGGAATCACAGTACCTACCGCACGTGCCAAACCCAAGTGTGCTATTAACATCTCTTTAGGTAATGTGATGGTAGATGACATCAGCAGCCCTTGTTCTGGTCAGGACTTTGAAGGCACACGTCACCTGCAACAGCCAAAATACTCCAAAACCCCACCTTTTTCTAAATCAGTTGGGTAATCATATTTATTTTGCAGGGAGATGCACAAACACACACACCAAGTGGGCTGGAGTGAGATTAGACCCCCTACCTATCTAGTCTTACACATTACAGATCACAATAGTTATAGCATGCACCACAGCTTAAGGTTGACATTACAATGGCAATTGGTACTGTTAAAGTACATGACATGAGTGGGCCTTATGGAAGAGAGGGGCTTGGAAGCCCCTGCAAGAGACAAAAAGTGCAGGCCCATTGAGATTTGTATATCACTGTTAAATTCCCATTTGTTATGGAGGGAGATGCACACACACACACACACACACACACTCACACACACACACACACACACACACACCAAGTGGGCTGGAGTGAGATTAGAACCCCTACCGATTTAGTCTTACACACTACAGATCACACTATTTTCAGCATATGCCATGGCTTAAGTCTATTTTATATGTGGCTGCAGGTGAATACTAGTGGAGTTCATAAACTAGGCTTGTGTTGAACTGCGTGTTTGGGCTGCAGAGTGACATTGCTTCTCAACTGTTTTCTGCATCTAGTAACCTTGCAGTCAGAAACCTGTTTGGTATCCTAGCTATGTGTCTACAGTAGCCATTTTGGCCATATGTGGCTGTTTGCATTTTGATGGGCAAGCCTCTGGGCCAAAACAAAGTGCCCTGTCAATGCATGCGTATACAACATGATACATAACACCACCCATTCACCTGTTGGTTTATGTGTTGTGACATCCAGCAGGCACAGGGGGCTGTGGGGCAGTGCATTATCTACTGTTGAACCTTTACATTTGATCCTTTGAGCAACATTATATATGTGCCATACTGCAGCTTCAGTCACCAGTATCAGGGTACATAGAATGATACAGACATACACAGACATATAAACATACATCTGTAGATAACAAGAACTTAAATATACATGGAGGTGTGTGTGCATGTGTGTGTGTGTGTGTGTGTGTGTGTGTGTGTGTGTGTGTGTGTGTGTGTGTGTGTGTCATATATGTTATGTAGATGTATGGGGAGAGACAGAGATGTATGTCTCTATAACTATATATGTGTGTATATAGATTTTTATATATATATATATATATATATATATATATATATATGTGTGTGTGTGTGTGTGTGTGTGTGTGTGTAGATCTATTTTGTTTGTTCAAAAATACATTACATTGAACAAAGTAGATGCCCACTTCAGCAAAAGTACATTTCAACGAAAGTGCACTTTCGTTGAAGCCTAGTCGCCGGATCGGCTGACTGAAAAAACCCCACAGAAAACATGTTTTGCAGGGGGGGGTACAGAGCCATATGACCTGGGCAATAGCACCAGTGCACCATTGTACACAGACGCAGGGAACTATAGCACTTTTTGACATATATTGTAAAATGCACATTTTTTTATTTTTTTTTTTGTATTACACATTTTTGCTCACTGCAGTGCACAGGACAAACAAGCCAAGATTATTAAAGGAACTAAAATATTATTTTAAGTTATTAACTTCCTCTTTCTGACATCCATAACATTATTTTTTGCACATATCTGTATGTGGTCATACAGTTTCAGGGGATGTACGTCCACATATCTTCTATTTTACATTTTCTTTTTTCTGTGCAGACCCCTGTATATGGAAAAATTCTGCATACACTACGGATACGGATACCTTTCTACCTGTTATATCACTCAACCTACCTAATTTGTATAAGATTCACCTGCTTATCAGGTGATTTGCATTCCTCAATAATTTCCCTGTTTGTTCACGCTCATGTATGCATTGCGCCGCAATGCATACACAGAAAAAAAATTGTGTAGGCTTTATTGAATTCCCCTGACAATCTCTATGGCCTAAGCCAGGTAATTTAATTTCAAAGTATTGTCAAAGTTTGAGATTAACCTTTTCTTGAGGCACAACATGACAATAAGAAGCTTGACCTTTTATTAAACACACTGAACTAAAGAATGAAAACAATAAAACATCCAGTAAGCGCTTTCACATTCTCTTGAATGCTTCATCAGAGTGTTAAAAAAGCTAAGCCATTTCTACATTTAAATACCTTTGCTGTTACTTCATCAACCAATCATTATTGTTACTTACTTGATGACATCAGTGCTTAATTGATTAAAAAATTAACTAAAAAATTGCTGGCTGAAATTCATGTTCAAAGCCTCTGTGATTGAACTTAAAAACATGCAGCTTAAAAACATGCAGCTTAAAAACATATATACACATCTCAAATTATATGTTCCACTATTTAAAAAAAACATGTGCTTATGTATAAATGTATACTATAAAAATATAAAATATATCAAATATATATGTTGTTTATTAATAGATTCGTGAGCCATCCTGCAAAACGCTAGACTAATAGCTTATAAACAGTGTTAATGCTTGTTGTCCCTTGCTATCAAGAACGGTTTCATGGACACCCTGTCATTCAAACCAGATAGTCTATCTGCTTGTAGTCTCATGATCCACCTTGTCACTCTTTGTTCAGTGTAGTTTCTATGATCACCTAGCTTAATGTTCTTATATACAAACTCAATCACAGTAAATTTAAAACCATGTGTACTCCCTTCATTTATAACATGTCTAGCTAGGGCATTGCTGTCATCTTTCCTGTTTATAGCATAGACATGTTCTCTAACTCTTTCTTGAAGGGTCCTATTTGTCTTTCCTACATAAAAATGACTACATTTTGTGCAGACTGCTAGTTATATTAAATCCCGTGACTTGCAGTCTGCATAAATTGAAAAATTATAAGATCTTCCACTGTCACGATGGACAAAACTATTGCTATTAGACATGTAACTGCACTGGTTACATGTCCTACAAGCATAGGTCCCTTTTCTATCAGATGTTAACACCAATTTATTATTTCTCTTATAACATAATAGTCGTTTGAGTGATTTTGTATTCTTGCAAGTAAATCTAGGTTTATCACACACAAGTCGCTGTATATCATCATCTATTGTGAGAATATTCCAGTTTCTGTGGAAGGTCTCCCTGATCTTCTTATTATTATTTGTATATGGTATTACTGGCTGTTGTGGCCTGAACAAGGCTCTTCTTTCATTTTTAATGATCTGTCTACCTCTGTATATGTAGGGTTTTCCACTTACTCTCCTATCTACAACCGCTTCCTGATGCAAACTCCTTCTTTCTTCTGATGTATACCCTCTCTCTTTGAATTCATTAGATAAGGTCTCTATGGTTCCCTGAAACCTAGTCTCATCTGTGGTGAGTCTAGAGACCCTAAGTGCTTGACCCTTTACTATATTGCGATAGATATGTGGGGGGTGCATACTAGTGCGATGTAGTAAAGAATTTCTTCTACATTCTTTTCTGAATAACTGTGTTTGTACAGTGTTGCCTTCTTTCAGTAGTATGACATCCAAAAATTAAATCTCGTGTAGTGACCATTTCCCTGTGAAAGACAGGAAACTTGTGGTGCCATTTATATATTGAATGAACTTTTTTAGTGTATGCTCATCACCTTTCCATATTAAATAAACATCATCAACAAACCTTTTATATAATAATATATTAATCTCATAATATGGACTACTTATAATTTGCACAAGGAGTGCCCATTGCCACTCCTTTCTGTTGGATATAATATTGGTTTTCATACGCAAACACATTGTTTGGCAGGGTCTTTATGAAACTGTTCTTGATTACAAGGGACAACAAGCATTAACATTGTTTATAAGCTATTAGTCTAGCGTTTTGCAGGATGGCTCACGAATCTATTAATAAACAACATATATATTTGATATATTTTATATTTTTATAGTATACATTTATACATACGCACATGTTTTTTAAATAGTGGAACATATAGTTTGAGATGTGTATATATTTTTTTAAGCTGCATGAGGCTGAAGCATCTATTATAAATTAAATATTTGTTTTTAATATAAAGAATCACAGAGGCTTTGAACATGAATTTCAGCCAGCAATTTTTTAGTTAATTTTTTAATCAATTAAGCACTGATGTCATCAAGTAAGGAACAATAATAATTGGTTAATGAAGTAACAGCAAAGGTATTTAAATGTAGAAATGGCTTAGCTTTTTTAACAGTCTGATGAAGCATTCAAGAGAATGTGAAAGCGCTTACTGGATGTTTTATTGTTTTTGTTCTTTAGTTCAGTGTGTTTAATAAAAGGTCAAGCTTCTTATTGTCATGTTGTGCCTCAAGAAAAGGTTATTTGGATTTTGAAACTACATTTTGCTCGAGGCACTTTACCTTTTGTGGTTGATTCGTTTTGCTTAAAGTTTGAGATTAACCTCTTCTCTTTCAGTATCCTCTGTTAAAACATATACATTTAAACAGTTACAGTAATACATGTATATTCTTTTTCTGTCTAGCAAGGCACACTGTTGGTATATTTTTAACACAAGTAGCTTTACAAATACATTTTTTAATACAAACATCTGTACAAATCAGTTTTATATACAAATGATATATAATTCTTTACAAAATTCCATCTAAATGTACTGTACACATCCACTGCCGTACTTCTCCTGGCAAAGCTGGTGATACCTAAAATCGTCACAGTCAGTATCATTGAAATTGCTGGTTGCAAAAAATTATGGGCTAACTACACAACTTGGGAGAATAAATCATATGAGAAATCTTTAAACAAAACTGCAGCCATTTCACAAAAATGTATAAACCCAAAGCTTAAGTATAATTGTAGAAAGGTTCACATTACTTAAAAGAAGCCAAAGAATAAAGAAAACAATTTTAATTTTAATAATAGAATTATGCAGATTGTAAAAATGACATTAGTTTGGTTGGGAGCACGGAAATAAGCCAAGGGATGTGTGTATTTTGGATGTATTGTGAAGCTACAACAAGGAACACATGTCTGGGATGCACTGGGAAGCTACAACAAGAGACATATGTGTTTGGGATGTACTGTGAAGTTAGGATGTACTGTGAAGCTACAACAAGGGATGTGTGTTTGGGATGTACTGTGAAGCTACAGCAAGGGACGTGTGTGTTTGGGATGTTCTGTTTCAGTTACAATAAGAGACATATGTGTTTGGGATGTGCTGTGAAGCTACAACAAGGGACATGTGTGTTTGGGATGTTCTGTGAAGCTACAGCAACAGACATGTGTGTTTGGGATGTACTGTAAAACTACAACCAGGAACATATGTGTTTGGGATGTACTGTAAAACTACAAAAAGGGACATGTGTGTTTGAGATGTACTGTGAAGCTGCAACAAGGAATGTGTGCTGGGATGTACTGTTAAGCTACAACAAGGGACATGTGTGTTTGCAATGTACTGTGAAGCTACAATAAGGGAAGTATGTGTTTGGGATGTACTGTGAAACTACAACAAGAGACATGTATTTGGGATGCGCTGTGAAGGTTGTGGAGGAGCATATATGGTTGCCATGTACAACACAGAAGAGAAATGCCACTATTTAGCCATATTATGATCTAGCCCATTTCGCTGAGGTTCTGGAGGTCATTGAGTGCACCCACATTGCTAACAAGATTCTGCCTGCTCCACATGTTGTTTGGTATATCAGCCAGAATGGTTTCCACTTCATTGATTGCTGGGGTTGTGCAGTGCACAGGGTATTGTTTTCAATGTGCCTGTGTACATACACATATTTCCATCATGTGGCACATATGCAGCCTATCCTAAATTAATGGTTTGTAGAGGTTGATTTCACAGATGACTGTGGTAGGTATACATGTGTTCCCCCAGCTGAGAAAATAGATATAGGTCTATGTTTAGTCATGGAACAGACTAAACATTGAACGGCTAATGACTGAATGCAAATCATCGAACGTTCATTCATTGAATGTTCACTTCATTGAACCTGTGAGACAGGGAAGTTAACTAGTTGGCCAACACTTCCCAGTCTCACACAAGCCAATAATTCAAACCTCTTTTCCCCACTGTAGTGTGGTCTCAGAGTTGGTATATATAGTTGGGGGTGTGTGATCCCTGACTATTAATGCCTGCACAGTCTTGATGACAAAGTGGGTAAGTGATGTGCCAATGAATGCATGCTTTTGTGACACTTTGTTTACCCAGTCTCTGGGCATTGTACAGTCTCAGTGACATCAGGGCTGCACAGACTGCCAGAGTTTGTACTGTCTTATTAATTGCTGATGCCTACATTACTTCAGTGCCGCTGGAAATAATCTGGCTACCATGTTTTTAAGTTAAAAAACAAACCAAAAGGTTCCGAACCAGCAGGTGTAAAACTCCAAAGGTTTATTAGGAAATGTAAAAGTAAAGCGCTTTTCGTCTCCCTTAGTAGGAAGACTTCTTCAGACAAAGGAAAAAATCATCAAACACAATTTAAAACCCAAAAAAAGGGGTGTGTGTTACAAAATTACAAACAGCTGCCTTAATTGAACCCACTGACATACCTTCACATTTAAAGTTGTATTACATTAAAAGCATAAATAAATGTCTACTTAGTGTAGACAAGGTGTCAAACATAAAAAAGTTTTCAAAAAAGAAACATGAACTTGATAAAAGTAATTAAGAATGTCTTAGTGAAGATTCATGAACCTAATCAAGTGTAAATACTGTTTGTTTCCCTTAAAATACATTTTAGCAAACAACTTTTCATAGGGTAAAACAAAACTCATACAGAATCTTGTAATTAAAAAGAAAATAAAATGAAGTAATGCTTGCAACTAAGTATATACAAGTATAATATCCATTCCTTAACAGAAAAGGTAGTAAGGAGTACACATCTCTAATGCATAATGAAGAATCAATGAATAAATAAACAGTGCAACTCAACTAGGAGTCTGCAATAACCAGAATTTCAAAGGAGTTTCTAATAAAAGAAATGTTATTTCTAATGTTAAATAACCGAATATGTTTATTTCTGTGTTAAAAATCTAACACAGAAATTGCTTGTCATTTCAACGCCAACAGAATGCAGCGACAGTATATGAAAAAGAATTTTTTAAAATGTTCCTTGAGCAATGGGTAAAGCACCAAGCTGCGATGAGAACACTTTCTAAGCTTTTAGTATGCACAGTTGTAGCAGCCAAAACAAGTCAAAATGCAGCTGTTTCAGAAAAAATATGGCAAGGCATTGCATGGAAGACACGTCTAAATCAAAACAAACAAACCGCCGGATTCACAAGATGGTACTTCATTCAAGAACCATGCAGGTGCTAAGCATGCGAAAAAGGCGGATAGCCAAACAAATGAAAAATCATTTCACAATCGTGCCCATGAATACGGCACATTGTTCTGCAAATGAGTTTGTACTGTGTGCGAAAAAGGTAATAAATAAAGTAGCAGAAGACAAAAGAAAGAAAGAAATGCAACACCTAAGTAAATCCACAGCTGTTGGTGTTCAATGACATTGACAATAGGTAAACATAGCACTTCAAAATACCGTGGGTCTAAACATTAAGGTCTCATTGTTGCTTCCGCAAAAAGGTGTATGTGTCTAGAAGTAAGCAAAAATCAAGTCAGACCACAATGCAGAACCTGACAAAAATAAAACATACAAATCCTGAACGAAACTATGCAAAATGAAAATAAAAATAAAAATAAAAATAAAATAAAGTAAGGTATGGGTCAAAGTACAGCGAAGTGCTGCAGAGGTCAGAAAACTAATGTTTCTCAAGTTAAACATTTGTGAATTAAGGTTTAAAAACCAGACTTGAGGTTTAAGTAATGATGAAAGAAGTCTTATCTTAGCAGGTTTCTTAACTTTAAAACACAAGTCAAAGAAGTAACTTCGTTCAACCCTGGTGACGTGTAAGAGTTCATTTTAAGTTGCCAAATTTCTTTTATTAGAAACGCCTTTGAAATTCCGGTTATTGCAGACTCCTAGTTGAGTTGCACTGTTTATTTATTCATTGATTCTTCATTATGCATTAGAGATGTGTACTTCTTACTACCTTTTCTGTTAAGGAATGGATATTATACTTGTATATACTTAGTTGCAAGCATTACTTCATTTTATTTTATTTTTAATCACAAGATTCTGTATGAGTTTTGTTTTACCCTATGAAAAGTTGTTTGCTAAAATGTATTTTAAGGGAAACAAACAGTATTTACACTTGATTAGGTTCATGAATCTTCACTAAGACATTCTTAGTTACTTTTATCAAGTTCATGTTTCTTTTTTGAAAACTTTTTTATGTTTAACACCCTGTCTACACTAAGTGGACATTTATTTATGCTTTTAATGTAATACAACTTTAAATGTGAAGGTATGTCAGTGGGTTCAATTAAGGCAGCTGTTTGTAATTTTGTAACACACACCCCTTTTTTTTGGGTTTTAAATTGTGTTTGATGATTTTTTCCTTTGTCTGAAGAAGTCTTCCTACTAAGGGAGACGAAAAGCGCTTTACTTTTGCATTTCCTAATAAACCTTTGGAGTTTTACACCTGCTGGTTTGGAACCTTTTGGTTTGTTTTTCTTCAGTTTTGGAAATGTTTTTAAGTTAACTTACTGACATGAGTATATTCTCTGCACATCTGTTTTACTGTATGATACTGGGATTCACAATCTGCCAGTATTTGCATTGCTTTGGTGATATTGGAAGATGTCCAGTTCCTGTAGTGTTACTTACTGAATCTGAAGAAAACATTCTTGGCAAAATGTGCATAAATGTTATTTTTGTTTTCTTATAAAATGTACAACATCCTTTCATCTGACTACATCCAATCCACCCCTTTTAACACATCCTCATATGAAGGATATTCATGTTCCATGAACCAAAGACTCGTTATTGTTAACCTATGAAACAAGGTAAGCTCTGCAATGCATGTACGCAATGACATATGTTTGGCTACAGACCCTGTGGATGAGAGACATTTCACAGGAGATGGAGATAGTGGTCTTGAGGATATGGCTACTCTGTATCAGGGATTATATCTCCCTGCAATGTGATTGAGATGGCACTATGTGATCATGACCCAGAGTCACTCCACTGGCCTGTTCACTAGTACTTAGTGCCAAATGTTATGAAGATGGTGTGTGACAGTGCGACCATGCCCAGGATGGAGTTCACGGGTAATGTGCCCTACCAGTGGAGTCTGGGTGTTATTACCATCCAGGATGAGGAATGGCAGATGATCATACACTACCTGATGGAGCTGATTACTGTGTAACTTATAATGTCATCTCACATATCCATCCTGAGCATTTATGCTTCCCCCCTCCACAATGTGGACAACACTGCTAGCTTAGGCAGTGAAGGTGACACTGGCAGTTATCTACATGGAGGTACTCATGGAAGCAGTGTGTACTACTACAGACTTCATCAGACTAATCAATAGGCTTTCCCTGGACTCCATGCCTTCTCTAAGCAGATGACAGTGCACATGACATCCTCCTGAATGCCGCATAACATAGCAGTCAGTTCTATAATGGGCTGGGTAGCTGCAGACTGTGCCTGGATGATAGTTTCACACATTCACTGACTAATCCCAAGTGCTGTCCACTTGTCAGATGCCATCAATGGCATACAACATTATTGAGACCCCCTGTAAGGCTGCACTATGGCAGGTATGCCCACACTGGATGCAGGGCATTTGTCTGCTGATAAGCTATAGGGCAGCATTGTTAGGGATTACATCCATAGGGCACCTACCCCAATGGGGATTGTGAACACTCATACTACACAGTCTTAGGCTCAGCTTTAGGGGAGTCCAGATGTTTGCCTTCTTGTGCAAGTTAGAACTGTTTGCTCAGCATTAATGCATATGAAGCTAAGTGTGATGGATTTCTACATACCACTTTATTTTGCTGTACATTGGTTGCATGAACTGCACTTTGGTGTCTGGGCTCTTCTCTGACATCCCATGATCGAGAATGTGCAGGGTATTTAGCTCAAGTATGCATGCCACTCCTCTGCACCCGTGCTGTTTAGAAATCAATGTGGATAATACCAGCTATCATTTTACTCCTCTGAAGATATTCACATGACAATGACTATCTCTGAAAGTGACACAGGGCAGCACCTACATAGTGAGTGATGGAGAGCAAGCTGATAAGCTGTTTCCTTTATGGCTATTTCAAGATTTGAAAACTATTATTACATGTATACATAATGTATAACCATATAACTGATGTATATAGAGCAGTTTTACATGTAATCATAAAGTGCAACCATACATGCAAGGCACTTAGGACTGGCTCTATGATACGTACTGTGACCTAAATGGCTGAAGAGTGATTATTGCCCCAGGAACAGGCTGAAGAGAATGAGAGTGAGGGGCTGATTCTTCCCCGCCCATCCTGGAGACAGAGGAGGCATTCCTGACTCCTAGCAGAGGCTCGCAGACACAGCAAGCAGCACTGAGGGTCATAGATGCACACATACCACAAGCAGTGTTAATTTCTGTAAGTGGGGTTGACTTACATGCATGTCTCTGCACATCTGAGGCTGCTGGATAAAAGTACCAAAAAGAAAGGATGAATTTCACAGGACCGACTTTAATATAATGCTTTCATCTGAATCAAAGTAGACTTTGGTTTCTTCTTGGACAGCCATTCTTATTTTTTTTTTTTTATTTCTTTTTGGGTGGGTCACTGTTCATTTTTTTCATTTTTCTTGCCAGATAAAAGTACCTAGATAGATAGATAGCTAGATAGACTGATAAAAGTGCCAAAACAGATAGATAGACAGACTGATAGATAGATAAACAAAAGTACCTAACTATATAAAGCATGTGCAGAAGAAGGAGAGTACATCACTAAGCTAAGTATTGCACTGTTGGCCCTTCCCCAATATGAAGACAGGTCAACAGCGTATCAAAAAAATCCTTGGAACAGTTCTAGTAACTCAATGCTTCAGCTCTGAATTAAAGCCACTTTTAGTGCACTATTTGTTGTTTTTGTTGGTATTGTTTACATATACAGTGTTTATCGTAGGTCAGCAGGTATTCCTGTATGTACATGGCACAGTGTCTGTCATGAAAAGTTGAGTCATGAGTAACCATTAGATGAATGTAGTGAGACAAGCTACAGAAATATGTCTGTAGCCCATTGCTACAGAAAACACCGTACAAGTGATTCAGAGTTCTGGTTTTGATGATGTCACAATAGAAGTCCCACAGGGATTTGTTCTGGGACTGCTCCTTTTTGGCATTTACTTCTCTGAAATCAAGGCCAATGTCAATGGCCTCTGGCTGACTAAATTTGCAGATGATTGCAAATTAGGAGCAGTAATAGAATCCACCACCAACCAAATGTTCTCCAGGAATGGTTAACACAGACAAATGTCCCATGTCAGAGCCATGGACTACAACTATATGCCATGAAATGCATAATGGTTTCCTTCGGGAAGTCACATACCCCTGGTAACTATCATGTTGACAAACACACCCCTAAGAGTTGAGCTTGTAGTCAGAGACTTGGGGTTATACATGAACAATAATCTAGCCTTTGACCATCATATATCTACAGTAGTGAGGAAATCATTCTAGGCCAAGAAGGTCATTGTTCCACTGTATTCGGCATTCATCAGACCTATCATTGAGTATAATGCCCCCCTTTGGTATGTACCTAACCAGGCACATCCAACAACTGGAACATCCACAGTGGTTCCTTACTAAAAGAACAGAGGGCATAAGTAACATATCCTTTACAGATTTAAGGTGCTATCCCTGTATTCTGTCTGCTACAGGCTTTTGAGGGAAGATCTATGCCTGCTATACAGAGCATTGTCATACCCCACTTTGATGGACCTCCTGCATATCCACAAGACAAGCAGTACCTGTATTACCCATTCTAAAGACTTAAACCTTGCCTATGATATAAACAGGACCTGCTGGAGAGACAGGTATGTATCCCAGAGACCACCCCTTCCCTGGAACAGGCTCCCCATCCATGTGAAGCAGAGCTCCTCCGTAACCCAATTCAAGTGTAACTTGGACAATTGGGCCTGCTTTGGCCATGCATTGACTGTTTTGTGAAGATGAAGAAGTTTAGCCCCCCACTTCTTCAAGTTTATGCAACCTGGGAATAGGTATACTTAAAGACAGGAGGACAAAAACCACTCTACAAAAAATAATTGCTTTTCTGTGTTTTGAGACCTGTGAGTGGCACTGCTTTGAGAATTTGATCCCCCCTCAAAGATTTAAATGTTTTAATTTAGTTTAATTGCATGTTGACTAGATGATACACAGCTAAGGAGAGTGAATTAAATAATAACAGCCCATCATATGATTAGCTGAAGCAGATAGTTGAGTTTATGCTGATTCCAGTATGTTGATGCATAAACATGAGTCAGTAATGAGCCTTCATTAACATACTACTTTCACAATGCTAATGGCACATCAAGGTCAATGTATTAATGTCTGCTTGTCCAGCAGAGATGTGACATGGCTTTACATGTAGTGTGAAACAAAACATCTTGTCAGGTAAGGTGATTCTGTGTGAAAAAAGTAAGCAAAGACGACTCGCAGGGGTGAGGTGTCCCAAACCAGCAAAACAGCAAACAATGATCCAAATAATCCAAATGAAGACACTCCACGGCAAATAAAAGCAACAGTTTAATCAAATGTAAAGTAACAGCGATCGGTACCCGTTAAAACAGTAAGCGCTTTCACATTTATGACAAATGCTTCTTCAGACTGTTGTCTAAAGAACAAGCTCTAGTATTTAAACCTGAACTCATTAGAGATCTATCCAATCAATATCTATTCTCAATTAAGAATTAATTATCTCATAAAGTGCTAGTGCTTAAACCTCTGATAATGTATAATATATATAAAAAACAAATTATTCAAAAACAACTATAAAAATACTATAAATATACTTCTATGGAATTTCAAAGCTCATTTTTCACTGATACTAAGAGATAGAATATTTCTATGCTTTAAATGTATATACAAAATTCTGTCAAGAATATGAAATGTGAAATGTGTGTATATACAAATGCTGCTCGCTATTAAATGCATAGAAATGACTAACAAATGCCTAACTACTGTATTCTAAAATATATACTATATAAAATACAAAATATGCATACCTATTAAACTATTCTAAATACTTATTTACTTTCATCTGATAAATACAGACTAAAAAAATTGTTGAATAAAACTATTCAATATAAGAGCAGCCCTAGATCTAGTGTTGAAAGTCCCTAGAAACGGCTTAAGGGAAACTCTATCATTCAGGTCCATTTATTTATCTGCCTGTAACATCATGATCCACCTGGCTCCTCTTTGTTCCATATAATTTGTATAATTTCCTAACCAAATATTCCTCTCTACTATCTCTGCTACTGTAAATTTAAAACTGTGCTTAGTACCAAAAGTAAGAACATGTCTCGCTATGGCGTTACTTTCATCTTCTTTGCTGACTGCATAAATATGTTCTCGTACTCTCATATTCTTAGGAAAACTTCTCTAATCCTCTCATTATACTTTCATAGGAAAATGGTCTAAGGACCAGATAGAGTTCCTAGATGTACTGTTACTGAAAGATGGGCAACATATAGAAACACAGTTATATAGAAAAGAATGTAGGAAGAACACATTACTGCATCGCACCAGTATGCATCCCCCTCATCTATATAAAAACATAGTTAAGGGTCAAATGTTGAGAGCATCTAGACTCATGAGTAATGATAATAGATTTAATAGTACTATAAACATGTTACAGAATGAATTTAAGGAAAGATGATATAAAAGAAATGAAATAGTGAGCATGAAACAAGGAAACAATATGAGAAAGGATACCACAGGGAAGCCATTTATACAAAAAAGAAACAATGAAGACAATATTCAAGTAAGAACAAGTAACAGAGAGAGGTTAAACAGAATAGTTATACCATACACTAATAATAATGAGAGGATTAGAGAAGTAAGAACAAGTAACAGAGAGAGGTTAAACAGAATGTTTATACCGTACACTAATAATAATGAGAGGATTAGAGAAGTAAGAACAAGTAACAGAGATAGGTTAAACAGAATAGTTATACCGTACACTAATAATAATGAGAGGATTAGAGAAGTAAGAACAAGTAACAGAGAGAGGTTAAACAGAATGGTTATACCGTACACTAATAATAATGAGAAGATTAGAGAAGTAAGAACAAGTAACAGGGAGAGGTTAAACAGAATAGTTATACCATACACTAATAATAACGAGAGGATTAGAGAAGTAAGAACAAGTAACAGAGAGAGGTTAAACAGAATAGTTATACCATACACTAATAATAACGAGAGGATTAGAGAAGTAAGAACAAGTAACAGAGAGAGGTTAAACAGAATAGTTATACCATACACTAATAATAATGAGAGGATTAGAGAAGTAAGAACAAGTAACAGAGAGAGGTTAAACAGAATAGTTATACCATACACTAATAATAATGAGAGGATTAGAGAAGTAAGGAAGTAAGAACAAGTAACAGAGAGAGGTTAAACAGAATGGTTATACCGCACACTAATAATAATGAGAGGATTAGAAAAGTAAGAACAAGTAACAGAGAGAGGTTAAACAGAATAGTTATACCATACCCTAATAATAATGAGAGGATTAGAGAAGTAAGAACAAGTAACAGAAAGAGGTTAAACAGAATAGTTATACCATACACTAATAATAATGAGAGGATTAGAAAAGCAAGAGCAAGTAACAGAGAGAGGTTAAGCAGAATAGTTATACCATACACTAATAATAATGAGAGGATTAGAGAAGTAAGAACAAGTAACAGAGAGAGGTTGAACAGAATAGTTATACCATACACTAATAATAATGAGAGGATTAGAGAAGTAAGAACAAGTAACAGAGAGAGGTTAAACAGAATAGTTATACCGTACACTAATAATAATGAGAGCGTTAGAGAAGTAAGAACAAGTAACAGAGAGAGGTTAAACAGAATGGTTATACGGTACACTAATAATAATGAGAGGATTAGAGAAGTAAGCACAAGTAACGGAGAGAGGTTAAACAGAATAGTTATACCATACACTAATAATAATGAGAGGATTAGAGAAGTAAGAAAGTAAGAACAAGTAACAGAGAGAGGTTAAACAGAATAGATATACCGTACACTAATAATAATGAGAGGATTAGAGAAGTAAGGAAGTACGAACAAGTAACAGAGAGAGGTTAAATAGAATAGTTATACCATACACTAATAATAATGAGAGGATTAGAGAAGTAAGAACAAGTAACAGAGAGAGGTTAAACAGAATAGTTATACCGCACACTAATAATAATGACAGGATTAGAGAAGTAAGAACAAGTAACAGAGAGAGGTTAAACAGAATAGTTATACCATACACTAATAATAATGAGAGGATTAGAGAAGTAAGAACAAGTAACAGAGAGAGGTTAAACAGAATAGTTATACCGTACACTAATAATAATGAGAGCATTAGAGAAGTAAGAACAAGTTACAGAGAGAGGTTAAACAGAATAGTTATACCATACACTAATAATAATGAGAGGATTAGAGAAGTAAGAACAAGTAACAGAGAGAGGTTAAACAGAATAGTTATACCATACACTAATAATAATGAAAGCATTAGAGAAGTAAGAACAAATAACAGAGAGAGGTTAAACAGAATAGTTATACCATACACTAATAATAATGAGAGGATTAGAGAAGTAAGAACAAGTAACAGAGAGAGGTTAAACAGAATGGTTATACCATACACTAATAATGAGAGGATTAGAGAAGTAAGAACAAATAACAGAGAGAGGTTAAACAGAATAGTTATACCATACACTAATAATAATGAGAGGATTAGAGAAGTAAGAACAAGTAACGGAGAGAGGTTAAACAGAATAGTTATACCATACACTAATAATAATGAGAGGATTAGAGAAGTAAGAACAACTAACAGAGAGAGGTTAAACAGAATAGTTATACCATACACTAATAATAATGAGAGGATTAGAGAAGTAAGGAAGTAAGAACAAGTAACAGAGAGAGGTTAAACAGAATGGTTATACCGTACACTAATAATAATGAGAGCATTAGAGAAGTAAGAACAAATAACAGAGAGAGGTTAAACAGAATAGTTATACCATACACTAATAATAATGAGAGGATTAGAGAAGTAAGAACAAGTAACAGAGAGAGGTTAAACAGAATGGTTATACCGTACACTAATAATAATGAGAGGATTAGAGAAGTAAGAACAAGTAACCGAGAGAGGTTAAACAGAATAGTTATACCATACACTAATAATAATGAGAGCATTAGAGAAGTAAGAACAAGTAACAGAGAGAGGTTAAACAGAATTGTTATACCATACACTAATAATAATGAGAGGATTAGAGAAGTAAGAACAAGTAACAGAGATAGGTTAAACAGAATAGTTATACCATACACTAATAATAATGAGAGCATTAGAGAAGTAAGAACAAGTAACAGAGAGAGGTTAAACAGAATGGTTATACCGTACACTAATAATAATGAGAGGATTAGAGAAGTAAGAACAAGTAACAGAGAGAGGTTAAACAGAATAGTTATACCATACACTAATAATAATGAGAGCATTAGAGAAGTAAGAACAAGTAACAGAAAGAGGTTAAACAGAATAGTTATACCATACACTAATAATAATGAGAGCATTAGAGAAGTAAGAACAAGTAAAAGAGAGAGGTTAAACAGAATAGTTATACTGTATACTAATAATAATGAGAGGATTAGAGAAGTAAGAACAACTAACAGAGAGAGGTTAAACAGAATAGTTATACCATACCCTAATAATAATGAGAGGATTAGAGAAGTAAGAACAAGTAACAGAGAGAGGTTAAACAGAATAGTTATACCATACACTAATAATAATGAGAGCATTAGAAAAGTAAGAACAAGTAACAGAGACAGAGGTTAAACAGAATAGTTATACCGTGCACTAATAATAATGAGAGCATTAGAGAAGTAAGAACAAGTAACAGAGAGAGGTTAAACAGAATAGTTATACCATACACTAATAATAATGAGAGGATTAGAGAAGTAAGAACAAGTAACAGAGAGAGGTTAAACAGAATAGTTATACCATACAGTAATAATAATTAGAGGATTAGAGAAGTAAGAACAAGTAACAGAGAGAGGTTTAACAGAATAGTTATACCGTACACTAATAATAATGAGAGGATTAGAGAAGTAAGAACAAGTAACAGAGAGAGGTTAAACAGAATAGTTATACCGTACACTAATAATAATGAGAGCATTGGAGAAGTAAGAACAAGTAACAGAGAGTGGTTAAACAGAATAGTTATACTGTACACTAATAATAATGAGAGCATTAGAGAAGTAAGAACAAGTAACAGAGAGAGATTAAACAGAATAGTTATACCTTACACTAATAATAATGAGAGGATTAGAGAAGTAAGAACAAGTAACAGAGAGAGGTTAAACAGAATAGTTATACCGTACACTAATAATAATGAGAGGATTAGAGAAGTAAGGAAGTAAGAACAAGTAACAGAGAGAGGTTAAACAGAATAGTTATACCATACACTAATAATAATGAGAGGATTAGAGAAGTAAGAACAAGTAACAGAGAGAGGTTAAACAGAATAGTTATACCGTACACTAATAATAATGAGAGGATTAGAGAAGTAAGAACAAATAACAGAGAGAGGTTAAACAGAATAGTTATACCGTACACTAATAATAATGAGAGCATTAGAGAAGTAAGAACAAGTAACAGAGAGAGAGGTTAAACAGAATGGTTATACGGTACACTAATAATAATGAGAGGATTAGAGAAGTAAGAACAAGTAACAGAGAGAGGTTAAACAGAATGGTTATACCATACACTAATAATAATGAGAGGATTAGAGAAGTAAGAACAAGTAACAGAGAGAGTGGTTAAATAGAATAGTTATACCGTACACTAATAATAAGAGAGCATTAGAGAAGTAAGAACAAGTAACAGAGAGAGGTTAAACAGAATAGTTATACCATATACTAATAATAATGAGAGGATTAGAGAAGTAAGAACAAGTAACAGAGAGAGGTTAAACAGAATAGTTATACCATACACTAATAATAATGAGAGCATTAGAAAAGTAAGAACAGGTAACAGAGAGAGGTTAAACAGAATAGTTATACCATACACTAATAATAATTAGAGGATTAGAGAAGTAAGAACAAGTAACAGAGAGAGGTTAAATAGAATAGTTATACCCTACACTAATAATAACGAGAGGATTAGAGAAGTCTGCCTAAGAAATTGGAATATTCTTACAGTCGTTACAAAGATAGAACAAATAGTAGGACCAACGCCGAACTACATATATAGGAATACAAAAAACTTGAAAAGATTATTATGCTATGAAAATATTAAAGTGAAAACAGTTATCTCTGATAGGAAAGATGCTTTTTCTTGCAGGTCATGTAATCAATGCAGTTACATGTCAGGTCGAGATTATTTCATACTCCCCATTACAGGGTGGAGATATAATTTCAATTTTTATGCAGACTGTAAGAGTAGAGATGTGATATATATATATATATATATATATATATATATATATATATATATATATATATATATATGTATATATATATATATATATATATATATATATATATATATATATATATATAGCTACCTGCACATGCAGCAGCTTTTATGTAGGTAAGATCAACAGGACGCTATGTGAGAGAGTACAAGAACATATTTATGCACTCAGCAAAAAAGATGAAAGTAACGCCATAGCGAGACATGTTCTTACTTTTGGTACTAAACACAGTTTTAAATTTACAGTAGCAGAGATAGTAGAGAGGAATATTTGGTTGGGAAATTATAGAAATTATATGGAACAAAGAGAAGCCAGGTGGATCATGAGGTTACAGGCAGATAAATCAAAGGACCTGAATGATAGAGTTTCCCTTAAGCCGTTTCTAGGGACTTTCAACACTAGATCTAAGGCTGCTATTATATTGAATAGTTTTATTCAACAAATTTTTTAGTCTCTATTTATCAGATGAAAGTAAATAAGTATTTAGAATAGTTTAATAAGTATGCATATTTTGTATTTTATATAGTATATATTTTAGAATACAGTAGTTAGGCATTTGTTAGTCATTTCTATGCATTTAATAGTGAGCAGCATTTGTATATACACACATTTCACATTTCATATTCTTGATAGACTTTTGTATATACATTTAAAGCATAGAAATATTCTATCTCTTAGTATCAGTGAAAAATGAGCTTTGAAATTCCATAGAAGTATTTTTATAGTATTTTTATAGTTGTTTTTGAATAATTTGTTTTTTATATATATTATACATTATGAGCGGTTTAAGCACTAGCACTTTATGAGATAATTAATTCTTAATTGAGAATAGATATTGATTGGATAGATCTCTAATGAGTTCAGGTTTAAATACTAGAGCTTGTTCTTTAGTCAACAGTCTGAAGAAGCATTTGTCATAAATGTGAAAGCGCTTACTGTTTTAACGGGTTATAGAAATTATACAGAACGTATTGCTGTTACTTTACATTTGATTAAACGGTTGCTTTTATTTGCTGTGGAGTGTCTTCATTTGGATTATTTGGATCATTATAAGGTGATTCTATGTCTGCAGTCTACTAGGTGGTATAATAACAGGCAATGTCAGGCTGATTTGTGATATTATACATCCCTTCCTAAAGAAATGTTAATAGTAGTAACAAAGAGGAAAAAAATTGCTATATTAGATGGTGCTGCTACAAATATAAGACATGAGAAAAGCATGGCATAATCTATTGACCACTAGGTTAGCCATAGTCTATTGTCCCTCCTCCAAAGCATCGCTAATGAAGTCAGCACATGTCATTTAGTTACATGCAATCTCATGCATCATCTACAATGCCTGAAATGGACTTGTGCTGTTTGTCTATCACAAGCCTAGTGAATGGATTTATGATGAGCATAAGGGTTAGTAGCAACACTAACATATTTATGACTCTATCCCAAAGTCCATGCAGTTTTTGATATTTTGTTTTGCTTTGTTTCATTTTACTTTGTCAAGTCAAAAAGGAATATTTGCACATTTAACCTTCAAACTGAATTGGAAGCATTATGCTACTTTTGTTTGAGGTAGTGTTATATCAAGTTTATGGTAATATTCAGACAAAAAATGTATAGAAAGCAAGTAAAATAATGATTATTCTTTCACTCAGCTGAGTGTAGGTTTACAATTAACAACAACTGCATTTTGGAATTATTACATGTAGAGCCCTGCACAGGATCATGCAAGTGTGACAGCTATTATAGTTTAGGTCAAAATCAAAATGATTCTTGCATTCTGGCAAGATCTCTCATGCTAGCAATACTCAATGCAGCTACACTGAATGTATACAAATTTTGGTATAGACAGATTCAAGCTTCTTACATAGTAATTCAAGAAAAAAAATCATTTATCAGGATTAGGAGCATGTCAATTACTGATGCCACTGACCACTGGCTGCAACATATATAATTTCATAGTGCTTTTCAAAGGATACTGCTGCTAGACAAAATGATAAATTACTAATATTCAAAAGAAATATAGTGAACATTAATATGAAGAAGGGTTATGTCCCTTCTTGTTTCTATTTAATACAGTAGACATCTCACAAGAGTACGAGGTTCTATTCCGGCTATTTATTTGGAAACATAATTAGTGAATGTTGTACTGTAAACAACTCCAAATAAAAACATGCATTCTACTTTCTTGTGCAGTTGAGGATATTTGAGACTGTATGACCTCCGTTAGAGGTTACTCAAACAGAAATCAGTATGAAGAAAATAAAGGGAATCTTGAAGAAACGGGACTCTGTGCTTAACGCAGCGTTAAATTGGATGCTTTCACCTAATTGTTTTGTTGTGGTTAAATGTACTTACTGATAGTGAACTCCTTAAAAGGATGTATCAAGCAAACACTTTGGATAGAGAGTACTTTTAAATGATTTACATATGAAGTCAACTGCAGGAGAGATGGTCATGTTCACTGGGTTTTAGTCACCTTCTTCTTCTTTTGGCTCCTCCCGTTAGGGGTCGCCACAGTGGCTCAACCGTTTCCATTTCTTCCTGTCCTCTGCATATTGCTCTATCACACCAACCACCTGCATGTCCTCTGGGTTTTAGTCACCAAGCCAGCTAAAAGGAAAAGTTATTTTTTTCATAAACTGACCTACTTCATAATATTATGATACATAAATCTTTATTTGCTTAATGTATTAATGAAAATATTAAACTGACAGCAGTAGTGAATAAAATTAATAATTCAACAGGTGTTGCAATTAAGAAAAAATAATGTGATAATATGAGATTTACAAATATGAGGTATTAAACATATAAAGCATTTTTGCTCTTAATCTATTACTGGACATTTTCAGGAGTTGGTATCCAGAACAGCCAAGGAGATAAATGTACCAGGTAACCCAGTCTTTTACCTGAAGAAATGTCCTTCACCTTAAGGAAATATGCTCCTGAGTAACTAAATGCATTGCACAAGAAATTAATCATTTCGGCTGGGCAAGATGTTTATTTATATATATATAAAATCTAAATACACTCACGCGCACACACCCACACCCACACGCACACATACTCACACACATGCATAAACAAATATAGATAGAAACAAACTGTAAACAGTGTGCTGCTGCCAAAACACGCTGTCACCATTCATTAAACTAAGGAGGATACATTGTCCCACTGAATACCAGAATAATATGAACCTAGAGTTATAATATATCCTACATTGTCATTGTTAATACAATACCAGTTAATGGAATGCATCTGTAGCAGCTTTGTGCCTTTTAGAATCAAAACACAACAAAAGTATGGTCACAGTTGGGATTAAAATATGAGTATCGTATTTTTATTTTTAAAAACCTGCAGCAGTTAAATAGTTAGGGAAAATCAGGGCTAATTTTCTTGACTAATGAATTAAGACACTACAGTTTGTATTCAACTCATACCGCTCAATTTTTTAGAGCAAGAAATCTGGACAAAGTCATAAATAATGGGGAGTAAAGGCACAAAAAATAGGGACAAATTGTAAATATTGCTCTTACAAACTCAGAAAGTTGATAGAATAACATGTTTTGCAATAACATGAATTTTTATAAAGGATATGAAGTCTAAAACTCAAATTTCTGTCATTATTTTCTAACTTCAATCCTCAATGAGTTACCAGTGGTTTGCCAAAAAACCACAGCTTTTACAGAAATGGACCAAAAATATGAAGCAAAAATCAAGACATTCTGTGAAAATCTGGATAGTAAGTATGACCTTCAGCTAGTGGTTTCAGTCTGCAAGCTTCTTATCTGAGTCATGTGATCTTCTTGTACGCTAAATGGATAGACAGTTGACCCACAACCCCTTTTTTCCCATTGACCCTGGTGGTGGTGCTGCGGTAGCGTTGTCGCTTCACAGTTAGACGTTGCCCGTTCGATTCTCAGTTAGAGCGTCTTCTGTGTGGCGATATGCGTAAATGGGCCTTCCTTCGTTGAAGGTTGTGCGTTAGGCCCGGCAAGCCAGCACGTAAAAATCAACTGCCAATTATTAGCGGACCGGAGTTCCGCTGTGGCGACCCCTAACCGGGAAAAGCCGAAAGAAACAAACAAACACATGGAGTTGGGGTGTCACCTCAACAGTGATAGCCATCTAAAGGCAAGGTTTAAACAGCTGGGTGGCTGGCCCTGCCGCAAAAGTTCTTCCACATCACATTTGCATACACACTCACACCTATGGCCAGTTTAGAGTGTCCAGTCCATCTACCACATGTCTTTAGAATGGGGGAAACCAGAACACCTGGAGGATGCAGACTCCTCACAGAAGGCACTCCAGCTGAGAATCAGACTGGGGAACCTTTTGCTGTGAGGAGACAATGCTATTCGTTGTGGCACTGTGCTGCCACCTAAATGGAAAGACAATCCACAACCCTTGGAAAAAACAGGGCAGTTGTTTATCTAAATGGAGAAACAACTCACCAGTTTATTCCAAGGGTTGTGGGTTTGACTTTTGCCTGAAGTGGACTCCTTGGCTACGAGATGGGTGAATTCAGAGTAAGGGATAAGGTATGCAGGGTGGGAGGGGGATAGGTGGAATGTTGCACACATTTAAGAGCAGAAGGCATAGACACAGTTCTTCTTAGAATCACACAATATTTCACTTTGCCTAACCTAAATAAACTGACCTGAACCAAGATCAGTATTAAATATGATTCATATCTTAGTGCATTGCTCTTTGTAAAACTAAGAATGCATGTCAGATGCATAAGGCTAACTTTATGAGGTCTGGGACTGGCTGCATGCAATAATGAGCTTTATAAAGCAAAGCACACCAGATTCTCCAGTAAATACTGAGCAGACAAGCTGAAGGATGGTGTCTTTACCAAAGGCTTTCCTGAAACAAGGGCTTATACCAGTGTTTAAACAAAATAGCAAATTAATAAACTAATAAGAGGGAACAGGCAGTGAAAGTGGAACTGCACTTCAGGGGAAAAAGATATTCTCTCTCGCTTGGGAGTTTGAGGTAATTCCTAGTATTTTAGCTACTTCCATTGTAGTATTATTTTAGCAGTGGTTTGATAACTGCTGGCTTTAAAGTTTAGAGTTGACGCTAATTATATACTAGTAAATTCAAATAGTACTATAGTCAAACCCACACCCAAAATGAAGAACAGAATGATCTGCAGTTGTGTGGGATAGTCCTCTTGTTGTTTTTTCCCTCTTCTTGTTAATATTAAGGTATTAGTAAAAATTAATATAATTGCAACACAATAGCCACAAGGCCCCTTGCAGATATGAGTACTGCTTATCTGTATCAATTTCCTTTCTTTTATGGTGCTTCAAGCATAAGACATTTGTTTGGAGTTGAAAAGGTGACAGACCTGTTAAGAGCTGTTATTATTGTCCAGAATATAGACAAAGCATATTCTAATGACCCCTGATGGCTAGCAGTATTCACATTTAGAGACAGAGCAGATGAGGTGTGTCATATTATCGCTAGTGACAAGTGTTATTGGTATATAAACAGTGCCTCTGGAAGTAGCTTTATATGAGAAGGGTCCTGTTGTGTTTCGCTGTGCCATTGTAGGACTAGTCAGCTGTAAAACATAAAAAAGCTTAGCCTGTCTCACTAGTGTAGAAACCATATTTTATCCCTACAGGAAAGCTAAAAACAAGAGTAGCCAGTCAAGGCAGGAAACATGAAAGTGCCAAACTAACCTTAGTAACAACGATTAAACAAAACAGTGATGGTGATTATGGCAATGATTTTATTCCTGATAAAGCTCATAAAAAGCTTGTATTCTGCAAAATTTATCAGTTTCAGAGACTTGGCTCATAGTTTTGAAGCTCAGACAGTTTTTATTTATGCATTTATTTATATGGAAGTTGCTTTCTAATGGTTCCTAATTTCCGACAATCTGTCTAAATCATCTAGACTTCTGTCATTGTTTGTCTGTGTCAGTATTATACCTGGTCACTCATTTAGCAGATTCTAGATATAAAAGCCTAATGTTTTGATTTGGACTAACTAATCTAATGTCAGTGTTAGATATGATAAAATGTGCACTCATTGTTTAATGACCTATGCTTTGATATGGCATCACTTTTTTAAGTACTGGATGTCATGTGTGTGTGTGTGTGTGTGTATGTGTGTGTGCGTGTGTGCAAAAACACGAAAGTTGACATGCTCGACAAAGCACAATTCCGACAGTTAACAAAACAAAAACAATTTGCTGTACTGAAAAACACACACACAACACAAGCACACCAAAAACGTCATAAACCTACACTAAACCTTACATACACAACTATCTATGCACTAACCTTAACCCTAACCCTAAGGTCCATCACTATCGCACACCTAACTTACCCGCATCCTAACCCTAAAGTCCATCACTATCACACACTTACCTTACCCGCACCCTAACCCAGAAGTCCGTCACTATCGCACACTTACACAGTCGCACTCAAATGCAAGCACACATGTTTCGCATGTTGATGTTTTCTGTGTTGGGATTTCCACTTGTTGGGTATTTGCTTTGTCGGTCTTCTGGTGTCAGTTATCTCGTTGTTGTTGTTTTGGCTTGTCGGTCTTTTCAGGTCGACCCTGTTGCAGTAAAATGTATCCCATTAAAATGGTATTAGCTAAACTAATAAAATATATGTTAAAAATACAAGAACTAATAGCTGCCCCTTCAAACTACTTGTAATTAAAGTGTGTAGAGATGAGACCTCTGAGAGGGGTTTGGAGTAATCACACCTAAAATTATTTCAGTTTTGTACTGCGCTTTTATTGTACAAATGCAGCATTATTTATTTTGAAATGAGACAAATTAAATGGATTGCATTCATCTTGGGGTGATTATCTATACCATCAAGTCTGAAAAAACTCAGGATAGTCATGTATTAAGCTTCATAGCGTTAAAGATGAACTAACAGACATTGAATGAGAGCAATGAGATTGCCGTTAGGGCGACTGCTCATATTTGCTATCCGAACATTTGACTTTCAGTGATTCTGGTGCAGAGAAGAATGGGTGACAGTTATGAGAGTTATCCCTTTCTGTAGGACTTGATAATGCCAGGGTATTAGAAATTCAGAAATAAACAAATTTGGACACACACACACACACACACACACACACAGACACACACACACACACACACACATATGAACATACATGTACACACATACACATATACAAATGCACGCACACACACTCACACAATTGTATACACATGCACAAGCACACACACACACACACACACACACACACACACACACACACACACACACACACACACACACACACACACACACACACACACACACACACAAATGAACATACATGTACACACATACACATATACAAATGCACGCACACACACTCACGCAATTGTATACACATGCACAAGCACATACACACACACACACACACACACACACACACACACACACACACACACACACACACACACACACACACACACACACACACACACACACACACACACACACACAAACACACACACACAACACAGCTGAGCAAACATGAATTCAGATGAGCCTGAGCAGAAAACTTGCTAAATAAGGAACATACATTCACTGTAATGCAAGAAAAAAATCTCAAGTCATATTTCAGTAGGGTGTCATGGGCAGGGTTAAAAGTAAATAACATGGTCTGTATACTTTGTAGCTTTCCTACATGTACTCATAGTCCAGCAAACAAAGTTTTACATGGTTTTAATGATCTGATGCTGCTATCCAGATATTGGATACTTTTCATATTAGAAACAGTTTTCTAGAATGTAATGTATTAGTTATCCCTGTCACTGTCTTGCACAGAATTTCTTAACACGTGCTCATTAATCTTGTAGTTTATTTTGGTTTCTTTCTTAATGGACCTTCAGATTAATAATTAGTTATCACATTGACAGTGTTATGAGTAATTGAATACTTTCTGGCAATAGTATGAATTTTCACTAAAATGAGCTATAAGCATTTTTGAAGACCAATCAAAACATATATCATATATCATATATCTTCCATCTGTCTGCTGACTTTTTATCAAATATTTTTTTTCTTCAGAAAAGTGGAATGTGATATATAGGTTAAATTAAATGTTGCCTGCTCCTTATTTGGTGTTAGAACTCAGGGTTACAATATAGTGTAATAGTCATGATAATCTGCAAACAAGCTACATCCTCGGTTTGATTCCTACCCTCTCCACCTGTATAATATTCAGTTCAGAGCACCCAATTAACAAGACTAATACTTTTGAAAACATGCAAGGCTCATTTACTTCATACACTCAGAAACTCCTTTCACAGTCTGTGGAGTACTTTAGGAAATTAGTTTTATAATTCAATGTACTTTTTTCTACTTTATTATTAGTCAGTGAAGTATCACCTGAGCACACTATTTTTAATGAGTGGGGAGCAAAGACAGAAAAATGTTGGTTTTACTCATTTCACAAAGTTTAGTAGTTTTTCCTGGCTATGTATAGATTGTAACTTTGGGAAATTATGATTTGTGTAATTGCTTGAGAAGCTGAGTTTTTAAATAAATCCCATTAAAAAAATAACAGGGTAAAAAAAGTACAATTGCTGTAACTTTATATTTTGTAAAATCATATTTTTTAAATACACAATTAAGGTGGATACTGTGAAAGCAGTACTATTACATGGAATCACGTGAGACTTTTTTCATTCTCTTCATAAAATTCACAAAGACAAGAAATAAAGAGTTTCATTCAGGTTCAGTAGTGGGACACTAATTCCCCTGGCATTATTCTTATGCAAATAGAATCTGACTGAAGAAATCTAAAGAGTGAGTAGCTGAGTTAAAAGCTTCTAAAATCCTTCATGAAGGATATGAAGCCAGTGGGAAGAATATAACTGCTACAGCTGAGCCTAGCCCTCTACTGAGAAGGAAACAACAGATTTGTCCTAGCTATCCAGCTATGTCAGACAGACAAATCTGCAGCAGTTGTGCTGGGCAGATGTTAACTTCAGAAGCTAGTTCTCTGGTGACAAGCTGGTGACTGTGGCGGGACGACCTCATGCTGAGCAAAGAGAGCAGTGCAGCTCTTCACAGTGCAGATGGAGGAAGAGCATCGCTGATGGCTATGATAGTGCAGTTATGTGCCTGACTTTATCAGCACGTGGTTTTCTCCAAAGGCTAAAGGATGGGGAGCCCGGTGAAACTGACTGATGATGTCGTGACATTTAACAAACAACTATAAATTAGGATGGTGCCTCATCTGATTTTGCAGCATGGCAGTGATTATATCTACGTAAAGGGTTCCGGTAAGGTGACATC
The DNA here is from genome assembly GCF_019279795.1 of Protopterus annectens. Lineage (NCBI taxonomy): Eukaryota > Metazoa > Chordata > Ceratodontiformes > Protopteridae > Protopterus > Protopterus annectens. The sequence continues at coordinate 1,824,282,231 of NC_056728.1, forward strand.
AAAGTGACATGCTGTTTCTTGAAAGAATTGATACGGTGTGGGTGAATGGAAATTCCATGATGTTGACTAACTGTCTCTTGGGAAGAAGGGGGGGGGTGGAGCAACTTTGTATGAGTGTGTTAGAGTATAAGCTGAGGAAACTGTAGGGAGGTATGAGTGTGTATGTCTCATGTATGTGTGAGTGTGTGTGCATGTGTGAATGAGTATGTGTGTGTGTGTGTGTGTGTGTGTGTGTGTGTGTGTGTGTGTGTGTGTGTGTGTGTGTGTATATATATATATATATATATATATCTATACACACACACACACACACACACATACACAATATATGTGTGTGTGTGTGTGTGAGTGTGTATGTCTGTGTGTGTGTGTGTGTGTGTGTGTGTGTGTGTGTGTGTGTGTGTGTGTGTGTGCGCACACATATATATATAGCATGAGGACAGATATTGGGAGGCAGCGCCACATATTAGAGAAACTACTGCTACTGACAACACCACACTCAGGTAGGAGACTTTATGTCTCACTTCTTAACTTGTAGATGTTAGTGGCATGCTCTATAGTAAAACTTTAATGAACGTACTGATTTGTAATTTGTATTATTGCTATTGTTTAAATTGATGCATTTTGGTATAATATTTATTAATAATGACCACAGATCCTTAGCAAGATTTGCACCTATAATCCTATACATATCTGTTTCACTAAGTTATATCTACACATATTTAAACCTTATTTAATAAGACTATACACAAATTGTGTTTTCTGTCATTCTTGTTCCACATTGAATTCTTTGTTTCTTCCTTTTTTATTAATTCCTTAGTTTTTTCTTTACTGAAGGGGCATTTTCTTGATTTTTGTCGGTTGCTTTTCTGTTAATGTATTCACCTGCCTTGCTCAGAAATAGCTTGCTGTGCACTGAAGTAAGACGGGTACTCATCATTTCCTTTTCTAAAATGCATTTCGTTTTACTTCTTGATCATGTAAATCACATTTCCCCCCAAATGCTCACTTTTCTTATTGCCCGGTGCTCTTTTTTCTCCACTTTCTTAGTTTTACATACAGTTTATTTGTCTTGCCATGGTTTAGTTTATTACTTGTTTCAAGAGTTGTGTTTCTTACTATGGGATTGACAAGCTCTACTTTTAGATGTTCATGTGAGTGTGTGTGTGTGTGTCTGTCTGTCTCCCTGTCTCTGTGCATATATATTTATGTATGTATATGTTTGGCTTTCTCTATATTAATTACACCTTTTGGGTAAACTTTTGAATAGCAGTAACAATGAATCATTTGCAACCCAGTGATATGTCTAATGGGCTGCCTGTATTCTATTCACCCTGGCAATTTGCTTCAGAATTACAACACATTATCTGATCATTCTGTTTTCCAACCACCCATCTAATTTTCCAGCCAACAAAGGAAGCTGAAGTTTTTTTCTTCTTCTTTTTTTTAATGTGCTCTGCATTCACAGATGAGTACACCTAGTATATTATTTAGACAGGCACACAAAACAATAATTACATTTATAATAAAACAGTCAGGAGCACTATGACTTGTGCTCATATATGTGCTGATACTGGTTACTGTATTTTTACACAGTGCTTTTAATTTGTACTTTAATTCCAAGCCACTGTCTTTCTTTCTTCTTCCCTTTGACCAATTATCACCTCTTAACTTGTAGATGTTAGTGGCATGCTCTGTAGCGAAACTTTAATTAACGTACTAAGGAAAGCATCATGAAGTCTTTGTATTTTCTTTCTTTCGTTCTTTCTTCCTTACATTCTTTTCCTATTTTTCTGCATATTTAATCAATTGTTTTTCTTATTTCTATCTTTTACTGTAGCTTCTTTCTCTCCTTTTCTGTTTCTAGCAAAATGGGACTTCTAGACATGCATGCCATGGGAGCTTTAACATAAAGAACCATTCAAAATAAACAAACATGACACTATAATAAATCATAGAACTAAATTCATGTGACAACAATATGCAATAGAATAAAAAGCAATGCGATTGAATAGAAATATTTGAAAAACTGATAAATTATACATTTTGTTTTCTGCTTTGATTCTACATCTGTCCATGATGGAAGATGTGTAAAACTTTCATTTATTAATGTTAATTTAACTAGTGATGCACAAACATTTTCCACAAACTGTGTGCTTAAATATGAGTAGTAGTCAATTAAATTCTGCATCCTAGAGGATGGCATTAAATAGGCTAGGGTTAAAAAAGCAGTGCAGACAAGTGAAGGTGCAGATACCCCTCTGAACTCAAACTGGAAGGGGTTTCTCTTTATGAGCCAGAAGTGATGCATTGTCAGCAGGATTCAAGGAATATAACTGCTACTATTGTTGTTGGGTTGTTGTATTATAAATAACATGCTCCTGTTCCTAGTTTCACATTTCTTTTCATCCTGAGTAACCATTATATATCCGAAAAGCATTTACCAAGAGAAACACATCATAACAGTGCTATGGGGCAGCTGCTATGGATTCTATGAAGGCAAATATATTTTATCAGATCCTGCTGCCTAAAACTGAGAATGAGTGTTGTGTGTTGTGCTTTTTATTTAATGTGTATGGTGTTCATCCTGCATGCAGTGTGTCTCGTAAAAGCTCAAATGCCTTAAATATCTTCTAAAATAGAAGACTTGCTAAAAGTTGTAGTTAACAGGTTCCCCATAAAACTGTAATTGTATTACAATTGTCATAAATCCATCCAGGTGCCATATTATACAATTGTAATTCCAGTTTCAGAGACATAAATTGTGTCTATTGTAATCTGCCTGATTTTTCATTAAATTTCATTATTGCACATCCTCTGTATTCCTTATCGCTTTCTTTAATCAAGTCATCACTGTTTCCACATACCTTTCTAGATTAGCAAAGCTTTAGAACTACACTTTTTGTAATCTCTCAAATGCATCTAAGCTGAGACACATTAAAGCAATTCCAGCTAAATTATAAATAAATAACAGTAGAATTAAAATTGTTATTGATAAAGTATATTTCACATTGGTAGCATGGCTCTTTGAATCATTACTTCAGGTATTGTATTGAGTAGCATGGGTGAAATGTATGAGGTGAACTAGTTTTAATTAATTTATTGCAAGAACATCCATTCATAGCAGAATACTAAGTTAAATAATTTGTTTTGCTTATAATCTAAAGGAAAGGTACCTTATTATCTCAGCACTATATATAAAAACAAGCTTAATATTTTACATTATAAGTATGTTGCATGTTGCATGAGACATACAATCTTATGCCGGATCTGTGTAACAATGCAGTTGTTCACCAGTTCTCACTGCTGTGTACACAAGTGTGTATTTCCCATCTGTTGTTACTTGTCTGTTCCAACTCTACAGTTTGCTATTTATCTGTGAAGCTGCTAATACTCTTAAAAGAAATCTTGATAACTCTGTAGAGCTGTGTTCAATCTTTTTACATGTATGTATTGTTTTGTTTCTTAATTAGTCTGAAATGTTGGAAATAATGTCCGGTATTATTGGAAATAAGCAGTTTCTGAACCTACACTCACTGCTATGTGTATTAGTTAGCAATCATTTTGAAAGAGTTCAGTATATTGTTTGCGTCTACATTATGTTTACTCATGTTTATAAATTGTAGTGATTGGTAATGTTCACCCGTAATTGTTTCACTCATTATTTTGTATTTTATTTTTTACATTGTACTTTTTACAGTGCTGCATTTGCTGTTTTAAATGGAGATAAGTATGATTAAAAAATGATCGTATTTATTAGCTTCTTTGTATCGACCATAAGAAAAGGCATGCTATGGTGTTACTTGTTATTTAAAATGGTACAGACATACTTGGGTACTGATCAAATGAATTCAGTGTGCTTTCTGTGCCATTTATGCTAGTTACAAATTAAGGACAAAATAATCTTGTCTTGAGGACTGGGGATGTTGTTATATTTGTTAACTGGTTTATACTGCTAAGTGATGTTGGATACTGATCAAATATGAGTGTTACCTTCTTCATACAGTTTGTAGCAGAATATTTATTAGCACCTGTCACTTTTATATGTAGTCAGGTTTAAATAAGGCATAATATATTTGTGTTTCAAAGTATTATATTCAGATCTTATAGCATCAGCTGTAACCATGTCTATAAAAGTCAAATAGTGGGTATGCTTGAATTCTCCATGTTGTTGTATGTTACCAGGTATTACATTGGATATGTATGTGATTTTAACTCAGAAGAGGACAGTTGCACTGAATCAAAATTATATCTGTGTCGTGTGTGATGATACAGTTCCTTCAAAGTTATGTACATGTGGACTGCAACCTCATTAAGCCATTATAATTCATTAACAGACAGCTTCTATCCTCTCCAGGAGGTAGAAACCTTTAGCAGAAGCAGACGAAGCTATTAAGACACTGAAAGCAATGATGAGGTGATGGGTTACCACTGTTTGACCACCATCATATCCATCATATGATCAGTTTTGAACATTTTTTGCTATAAGCATTAGCCTAATTCATTACAAGCGATGCAAACATCCATTCATACGGTTGTTTTTGTGTGTAAGCCTGTTGGTATTTCCATCCTGGTCTCCACCAGGAGGCATACACATTAGTGACCTTTTACTACTGCCTCCCTCTCTTAATAGATAAAAAAGTTTATCATCAGCATAGCAGCAATTTCCCTCCCTACAGTCAGCTCTCCAGCTCCAAGGTCTTAACTAAACGCAGGGCAAGAGCAGTATATGTGACACACTGCCTGGACCTAGGCAAGGCTGCCCAACATTTTGACGCTAAACTATAAAATGATGGACTTTTATATTTGCATTTATCCCTGATGATGAAGTCTATCTCAGCACATAAATGGTGGCTACTTGCTTTCCTCAATTTTACCTTTGCATAACAGGGATTCACTGTCAGAAAAATGAGCCATTATAATGAACAAGTTCTTGGATTATTTAATTTCTCAATACTTGAGTGCCAGAGAGATTTTGTGAGTCAGTTCATTTATTAAGTCACAGAACATTTACCAGTGAGCCAAAGAACATAGTTTTCAAAGGTCTTGGGAGACTGAGGAAATGTAATTTTTGGTAAATGATGTGCTCTGATTAAAGGCGCATGGTTATGACAGCTGGTGATCTGTATAGTGTTGCTGTAGGACTTAATTTCTGTTAGGGGTGACAGAGGACAGATAGAGAACAGTGCCTCATTTCCCACTCTGAAGTGTATCAGTGTAAAACTCATGAACTAGAGACCCAACATGCATGTTCAAAGTTTGTCAAGGAAGTATTTATCAGCTCTGGGAAAAGTACACTGCTTGTATACGCTGAAAATAATTGTCTCACAGATCCTAAATGCATGCAAAAAAGCAAGTGATTGTAAAAACAGCCAAATTTAAGAACAAAATGATCGGCAAATCCAAGACACTTTGAATTAAATTGCTTGAAATATTCAAAACACTATAATAAGATGAGAGTGAGCCCTTACACATTCATGACTGGACATCAAGGACAGAAGCAGTGGTCAGCACATCAGTCTGATTTCTATAACCTTCAGCACCCTATAGTAAGGTTTGTGTGGACTGGCTTATTTCTTCTATTCTTTTTAGCACAAGGACTATAGCAAGGTGAGCAAATGAAGACCAGGAGCCATTGAATGACAAAATGGAACAGATTTATATGTTGGTATCATGCATTCAGGTGTTAGTAAAGTAACCTTTTGTTTAATCACACTGTATTCCAATCTGAATGTAATGTTTTTGTTGTCGTACTTGTAAAATGCTGAAGTAATAGGAAGTCAGAATGCTGCATGTAAGAAAAAATATGTGTATTAGGTGGTTCAAACTCTCACTTGCAAGATGCAGTTTATGTGCAGCAAACTCCATTATTCACTAAAAAGTGTCGTCAGACATTCCGGGGGATATTGTTATAGTATTATGCATACACAGATTTTGTGGGTGATACTGCCATGTTCACACACAGCCATCTGTCTGCTGAACCCAGGGGGAATATACCTGGTTGCACACTAGCTGCAGAAAAGCACCCTCCCCAGTTGAAAGGGAATCTTGTTTATTACATTATCAAATGCAGCAGTAAAACCTCTTTTATTGTGTCATAACACATTTTAGTAGTGGGATCTGTCACATGTATTCTCTTTTTTGATAACCTCATTAAGAAGGCAGAGGCAATAGATTTGCATGGTTACCAGGAATAGTACGACCACTGTGAGGTTCACCATCCATGATGCCCCATATAGCAAATGTTAAAAAAATGCAAATTTCATACTGGTCAATAATCTTCTTTTAAAATTGTGCAGCTTTAGTTCTAGTCTTATAAGCATTTTGCTGACACTGTCCCCCTCATTTGTTTTACCTGGACTATAGGATCGGAACTTTGCAGCAGACTATCTTAAATAGTTTCAGTCAGAAGACAGCTCCAGACAACACTATGCATATTGAGATCTCATCAAAGATTATTGTACAGTTTAAGAAATGTTTATATTTTATTTATTTATTTATTTTTCATTCGATTACCTGGTAGTGTCTGACTGGGCCAGGAGCCCGTTTTCATCTGAGACCCAGGGAGAAAAGCTCCAAAAGTACATTAAATAATTATCACAGTGACATTATGAGAAATACACTAAGCATTACTTGCAGAGTTAAAAGATACAGCTAAGCAAGTTCACAGTATTCAGGTATGGAGAAAATCATAAGAACATTTGTGCAATATGTATAGTATACATGCAATATTTTTTTATAAAAACAATCAAAGGTATAAAGAAACCAGTTGACTCAAAGAATAGAGTAAGCCATTTAATGTGACATAGGGGAGAAGTTTATGGAAGAGATGCAAGGTAGATAGAGTAGTGAGTGTCGAGAAGAGATGAGAGTAGAGTGTGTGCATTTAGCCTGGAGGTGTGCAGGGGCATAGCCATTGTTTAGAGTAATATAGAGTAATATATGGAGTTGTTTGAAATTGTGAGTATCAGGATTAGTTAAATTATACTGGGGAAGAGAGTTCCTGATTTTGGCTATTTTATTGGAATATAAGGAGTCTCCATGATAGTTGTGAGATTTAGTTACACTGAGCATTCATTTGTCAGATGATCTAAGGGACCTGTGGTTTGTTTACAGTTGGGCAAGGTCTGTGAGAGTAGGGCAGTTGTCAGGTTTGTTGACTCTATGAGTGATTATTAGCTGGTTGAGATATAGTAAGTGGGGTAGTTTGATCGAGTTAAGATGGTGAAGAGTAGAGTGGTGAAGTGATCTGTGAGGTAGGTTTGAGGCAAATTTGGCTATTTTGTTATAACAGGTTTCAATGTTGTTCAAGTCTGATTTGCACAGGTTGGTAAAGCTTTGGGAACAGTAAAGTAGGGTGGGTAGGAGGTGGGAGGTGGGATCTGGCTGCTGATATTCTGGCACAGTTGGTTAGACAGGGTTTGCCCTGTAGAGTACACCAAGTTTTATGGGGAATTTTCTGATGGTTACTGCTATATGTTTAGTGACTTTTAGACAGTTGCCTACGGTTACACCTAGAAGTTAATTTGCTCGACTGGTTCAATTTTTGTTCCATTAGAGGAATAGATAGTGACAGGGGATGGGGTGTTTTTACACTGGTATTACTGAAGACTATGAGCTTGGTTTTGTTGGGGTTTAATATGAGTTGATAGATAGGTAGTTTTCTATGTCTTGGAGGGCATTCTGAGTCTTTTCATGTAGTTCTTTAATGGAGGGGGCAGAGCAGATGATAGAGGCATCACTGTCATATTGAATGATAGAAGCAAGCTGTGTGGAGGTACTGAGGTTGTGGTAAATATGATAAAAAGAAGAAGGTAGAAGATAAAGCCTTGGGGACTCTATCAGTGATGGTAGATATCTTTTGTTATCATTAGAAAATCTATATGTAGATTATTTATTCTACTGTTGCTGCTGCAAGAATTCAAAGGCTACCGGGTGCAATGCATGCTAAAGTTCCTCTTATGAAGTCTGAAGAGGGGGTCATTGAACCCCATTCCCAATTATGCCATGAAATAAGTCATACTCATCTGTTATCTCTAAGTAAAATTGAACTGAAAACTACAAATACAGTTAAGGATTCAGAAGCCATTACTAGATGCACCCTGACTGTGATGCATCAGGTATTCAGATCAAGGTGAACAGGGATGTTAGAGAGCATAATCTAACTGAAACAGTGGTGACTGCTTATTATAGCAGCCATTTCAGCAAAGAAAGTAAGTGAAAACCTATTTTCTTCTTATAAATTTAGCATAACTCTTTACAGTCTGTTATTCACAATAGAGTTTCTTTTTTTATAGCACACAGGTCAGAATAAACTGTTTCTGGGATTGGAGAACCCACTTATGGCAGACCATGATATAGTCTCTACTAGGCTAGAGGTCTGTAATGATATCTCTGCTTTGCCTATTTAGATCTAAATCAATGGTATGAAGGCAGTCTCAGACCTGCTGTGGCACATATGTAATTATTTCCATCTGCAGAATCTGTACTGAGTGTCATTTCACAACATTTCAGTTTCAGGACAGGCTTAGTACCGTATGAGACTCTAGAATGGACATGGCTACTTGAAAGATGTTCGTGCTGTCAGATCCCACTGAATGGCATTGTACTTCAGAGTTCCCTGGGGGGAGTGCCATCCAGATGGGCCATTATCCTAGTAGACATCATGGAGTTTTCATTCTCACTGGCATTCCAACAACAGAAGACTTTATGTGTATGCTCATCTCCCTTCAGTGCTGATGTGGGCATATGGATTGTCTATGCCAGGCCGACTGTGCATGTGCTCTCTTTCACACAAGTATATTAGGGCAACCATCACAGGCTTGTATACGATGTTCACATCAAGATATAGGCAAGCCCCCCCCCCCAACTCTAAAAGGGTACCTCTGATTCAGGCTGAGAGATAACATCACAAAGAACCACTTAACAGAAAGAGGGATTAGTAAATATTTAGACATTTGTTACAAAACAGAATGCCAAACTTACAACAGGAGTTGTCAAACAAAGATTTCTTAAAACAAATTCTATGGCAAAATAATTGCTGAATAGTCCTGTGGAACAGGTAAGCTTTTCTTTATATATGTATTCTGGTCAGCCACATAACTCTAGCAATGTTTGGGGGGGTCATAATATATCAAAATGTCTATGCTGCCTTTTTATTCTGCAGGTAAAGTAGCATATGGGATTGTAAGCTAGGCTGCAAAGCTTCAGTTTTACTTTAAATCCCACATGTTCCCAGACTAAAAAAGTGTGTTTCATAGAAAGTACCTTAGCTTTCTTGTTCTCCAGTTGCACCATTGAAAATGAAATATTATGCCATACCAGGAGTGGATGTGAAATATCAGAAGATCGGAAACATGCCCTGTGTACAGCAGAATGAATGCTCTTTTTTTCAGTTTCTAGAAACACTCAAAAAACTGGTCTGAACACGACACAGTAATTATACAATTTTCTGGATATCATGAAAAAGCTGTACCATTCATGTTGCCTGACACAGAAAGGTGTAATAAAGAGGAGTTGCTTTTTTTTTTTTTTTTTTTTTTTTTATTTTTGGTGGGGGGTTCAAAGGTCTCTGCTTGGTGTTGTTTACTACGGTCAGTGGAGATCTGAAATCCTGCACTGATTTTCAGTACTTACAGAATGTGCTTCAAACAGTTAGTGCTGCGTTTACCTATATGAATGCAAGGCCATAACCTGTCTGATACAAGAATGATCTACTTATTCTGTAAGATAGTTTGAAACAGCAGGGTTTATAAAGGATACAGCTCTTATTAAGAATGTTGGCTATACAGCATTAAATCACTTTTGCAGTAGCCTAAGCTATATATATCTTGCAAGGGATATGATCGACTAGACACGTTTTCAAAGCTTTAGGACTAACTGCCAGCAGTTCAAGCAGAGCTCCATGCAAAAAACAGTTAGTACAAAAAGCTTCAAAGCTTTCTTGCCACTGAAGTGTGCTCCTTCTGTGGGCTTTGTGGCAGTGGTCAGCTAGCTATCCTTCAAGGCTGAACAGATAAGTCCCCTACTGGGGAAAACTGTCTGCTATTGTTTTTTTTTTTTGTTTTGTTCTTTTGAGGAGAAATACGTTTTTTTTCTGTGATATTAATATTGTTGAATTAGGAGACTTTTTTATGGGCTGTCATCCTGTATGATGGGATTTTATTACAGTCAATGTTTGTGGAGAGTTTATGTGTTAGGTGCAGGACTTCATGCTTTTGGGGTGCTGTTAGTGTGTTTTTATCTCAAAACCACTTTTTTAAATGTCGCTGGGAGGGTTACTGACTTTTTCAGGCTCTGCTACCCATTTTTTAAGCTTTCTTAATGGCTGGACCTATGGATTAGTTACCAGTCTCTTCAGTTTTTCCTTCCCTTGTTTGCAAGAAGAAAAAAGTTATCAGAGAATTTTTGGGTGTCAGGCTGGCTTTGGTTTTGCCCTAGCCATGGAATGTGACTCTGCTGTGGCCAGATGCGGATCCCTGGACCAGTAATCATTTTCCCTTGCTCCCTCTGGTGTAGCAGCTACTGTCACTAAGGAGTAGCAGATATACATGTCCTCTGTAGCTGTAGGGCTGCTCCTTACCCCATACTAACAAGAGGGGGAAAACCATTTTTCTTGGTCTGGGGAAAGGGTCAGGTGAAGGTCTACCACATAGCTGGGAAAGGGAGCCTAGGCCTCAGGAGCCTAGGCCTCAGGTTAGTGTGCCTGCTTTGGGTTTGGGCTTTTCCAAGGAGTTTCTGTTAAAATGGACCAGGAAAATTAGCAAGGAAGTTAATTTTGGACTTTACTTTACTCACTTCATCTTCAGAAGAGCAAGGACTGAAGGAGAATGTTGTGCTTCAGGATTTTCTTCACAACTTGTAGATTCTAATTCTGTGGAAAGTTGCTTTGAATTTTCCACCAGAAATAACTTTATCTAAGTTGAAAGAGGTTTTCAGTAGGATCAGAATCAAATTCCTATTTCCCAGTGACTGTATTATGATTTGTTACTGTAAGATATTCCACAGTATGCAGTTGTTCCTCCTGTATTGTCTACTTTAGATGATGTTTTTCCCACAGCTTGAAGTTTACCTTATGTGGTCAAACTCCTACCCCTAGGAAGTCTACAGTGTACCTCAGACTCACAGGTAACTTCTTTTCCAACCCTAAAGGAGACCCTGCAGTAATTTTCCTTTTCAAAATTGCTTTTGCTGGACAAACTGATGACATTAATCCCATTCTGTTTCACAAGGATTGGAAAGATTTTGAAGAATCCTTGGAAGTATTTTCTTTTGCCATGTTAACATTCAAAATTTTAAACCGCCAGTCTCACATGTTAAAGATTTTACTTCTGTCTCTTCAGAACATAACAAAAATTACCTGTCAATCTTCCTTTTTCTGAAGTGACAAATTCTTTGAATGCCTCTTTTGTATCTGCTTCTCATATTATTAAACATGTCTTCAAGTGTTCTTGTGATACTGCTGATACTGTCTCCACAGCTGCTGTCTCTGAGTCAGTCCTGTGAAGATTTACTTGGTTATATTCGCAAAATCATCTGAAGATGTTATAACTAAAACTGTAATTTTTCCCTGGACAAGGAAGTTCTGGTTGGCCCATCTGCAGCTGAGGTGTTTAACAGATTTAACAAGAGGGGAAAGTTGATTCAAGAGGTAAACTAAATCTTCCAACCTTCTGTTTTTAAGGCAAATAAAAGGTTTCCTTCCACCTCAGCTTCCTTTCTCAAAGAAAAAAAATGTAAGCAACAAGGTACCAACAACAGGATTTTAAGAGAGCAATGACAAGGAGGGTCCAAAAAGAATGGGAAAGAGACTCAAAGCCAAGGACAATCCAGAAAGTCAGAGTGATGACTTGCCCCTTCAGATCACCCTCCCACACCCATACTGGCAGTCTCTCCCTCTCTCTAAGTTTACATCTTCCTTTATGGCAGCAGATTATTTCAGACTAGTGGGTCCAGAAAGTCATTCAACAGGGAGACACTTGGCAGTGGGAGTACCTCCAGCTTTTCTAAGGGATTCCCCCTTACTCAGTGAACCAAATATCCCTATTTCCTCCAGTTCTGGAACAGATGTTATCTATGGGAATCATAGAACCAGTAACTGCCTGCCAGGTGGGCAGAGGGCTTTATTCAAGGATTGTTCAGGTGCGAAAGAAAGAAAGAAAGAAAGAAAGAAAGAAAGAAAGAAAGAAAGAAAGAAAGAAAGAAAGAAAGAAAGAAAGAAGGGACTTGGAAGCCTGTGACAGACTTCTTATTTATCAGCCTTTTTATCGATGTCAGAAAATTCAAAGTGTTTTACCTTCAGACCTGTTTCATCACATTCCCATTGGCAGACATTTCAGATGCTTCTTAAGATTTTGTGTAACTGTTTATATGATCAGTTCTCATCTTACCATTTGGAATATCTACTGCTCAAAGGGTATTTACAAGGTGTATTGCTCCAGTAATTGTTTATTGCAGAATTCAAGACATTTATATTTTTCCATATTTTGATGATTGTTTTATATTTTTTAAATCTTTTGCAGACTCGGTTTCTAGTTGTCAAGAGTTATTAGCAAGTGTTCAG
>NC_056728.1:1824299792-1824354792 GCF_019279795.1 Protopterus annectens
CATTTTTATTTATTTAGTTATTTATTTATTTATTTTGCCTAGATCATTTTATGCTATTGTCTGATACAATAAGGTTCTATGACTCTGTGTCTTGTGTGTAACGGCACTCAGTGGATGATGAAAGGTTAATTTACAGTACATCCATGGTTGTACATTGTTATGCATGCCCAGGTATTCAGTTCTTTATCCCAAACTGTGTTTTAGTATGGACATTGCCATTAGGCAGGACTAGTAAACAGCATGGCATAAGGTTCCACTGTCCACACTGTATTTACTTTGTTTGCTTGTTTACTATTGAGATACTGAGGCAAGCAAACTTTTTCAGCATCACCTGGGACTGCAGTTACATACAAAGTACATCACAAGGAACTTAAATAGTACATTTGCAAGAAAAGAATCTGGAAGTAAATAAGTAATAAAGGAAAATACAGTACAGCAGTTGTGTGACTGCACTCAAATACATTAATGCAGAATGATTTCATGTGCTAACTGTTGTTCACAAAGTAAGGTCACAAATGGAGATGCCTGGTAAGCAATAGCTGCTCAGGATCTTGGGGTGGAAAGTAAGAAAGTCAAAGAAGCAAATATATAGCATGAAGTAACAGTGAGGGGTGGTGTCAGTAAAGGCATGCAGCACAACTTGACAGGCCAGAACAAATTGTGCTCATCGAGGGTCATCTTTGCTCTTCTCTGCAGTTGAAGAAACTTGATACTATTTCTACCGATACTGTACATTCATGCATTGTTTTTTTTTTTTTTGTTTGTTTTATTTCTCTCCCTGGACCTTGCCAGATGGCAATATTAGTTTCACCCAGATGGCCTATTTGCTTAAGTGGAACAGGAGTTGGGTTATACCTGGGTTAGGCAAGAGCTCTGTCACTCCTGCAAAGGAACCTCCATCAGCTTGTTGGTCCTAGGGTGATGGCCTAGCCTCTCCCTGTGGAAGTACACCTCCTTAGTGGCTCTTCTAAGCCTTCAGTCACTACCTCTTGAGGGGAAACATGTTTCTGCATGATACTTCACCATCAGTTGCTTAGTGAAAATGCACTAATGGTACAGCAAGCGTTACCAGCTCAGTACTCCACTGGATGAGCACCTAGTACTCCAGCTAGGTGTTACCCATTTGGTGGGCCAGAGCCACCCTCCTACCCCTAGGATGAGCGAGGAAGCAGAGGCCAATCACTCCCATTCCCCCCAGGACAGCTCCTCAGACATCTTAGCTGCTACTTGAACTCAGGTCGCTTTTGACAGAATTAGGGCTTTATCTTTCCATACCATAGAGCTGGCCAAGTTCAAGCAGTATTGTCTAAACTGATATCTATCATTGTAAGAGCTTCAGCAGAAAGACTCATTTGTAATGTTGATGTCCTGCTGTCATCACTACAGCCTTCATCACAGCATGCGTCAATCAGAACGCTTTGTATAAAAAGAGAAGGAGAATGTTGTGGTCTTTCCAGTATGTAAATGCAGCAGTAAGACAAGTCACAAGGCTTTGTGCTGAAGCATGCTCATTTTCAAGGTTACTTAAATCCCATGGTGTCATGATAAAGGGAGGTTTGCAGCTATTTTTGTACACACAATAATGTACTAGCAAAACTGTGCTTGTGTTTATGTTTGCACATATATCCATCTGAGGTAATGTGAGTAAAGCAGCTGTTACTGCTCAGTCTAGCTGCTGTTATAAGAATGTAAAGATCAGTTAACTTAGATTTAGCAAAGTAGCAATTCCACATTGTGAATCAGTGACATTTCATGGCTTCAAAGTGTTCTGGCAAGAACAACAAAAGGGAGGAAAATGTATAACGTCAACATGGGGGCCATGAAAATCTGCTGGCATGAAAATGCAAGGAGATCACTTGAGTGTTCTATGAACAATGAATTAAGGCTATTAAGATGGGCTGGTGCAACAAAGATGGGAAATAAATGTAGTGAAAGCAAGTTGTACAGAGTGCTTTGCTGTAGAGTAGATAAAATAAAACGTAGCTGCAGAATACAGATAAACAGAGCTATATCCAAAGGAAGGGAAATAAGCAGAGACATACCCAAAGAGGGAGAGAAGACCGGGTTTGTATACCAAGAAGGATAGATAGGGCATTACTTTATCCATGAAGAAAGACTAACTCCTTGCCTCTATAAGGATGGATAACAAACTGCTAATCCCCAACATGATGCAGGAATCCTTATTCACTCCACGGTCAGTGAGGGGCTCAGGCATCACATAAACAGTGAATAATGAAAACTTAATTTCCTTTATTTTAGTACCTTTTTGCACACAGATCACAGCGCTTTCTTCATTACTGGATCTGACAATAATACATATGTTCTATTTCTTTACATATGTCTTCATACAGATGTAATTGACTCTATGATGCAGCATAAGGGGGCCTGTACTTCTATACTCTTTATGTGCTGTTCTTTGAATGAACCGTTAAACTGAGATCCCCGTCTGCTAAGTTAGTGGTCACATAGGTGAGTATTAAAGATATATGGCATCAACTAATAAGAGTAGGAGAATTTCCCTTGTGCCTTAGCTAAAATTCTCTCAGACTGTGATATAGGGCAAGTGGAAGTAACCTGGTCAAAAAAAAAAAAAAAAACTTATATGTGTCATAATTGTATGCTGTAACAGCAAAAACCAGACCAACATATTTTACATTGGGTACTATGATACTCCACCCCCCCTCCAAAAAAAGTGAAGGTAAGATGAGCTGAAGTGTATGAATGTGCGCACTTGTCCGTGTGTGTGTGTGTGTGTGTGTGTGTGTGTGTGTGTGTGTGTGTGTGTTTGTGATTTTGTGTGTGTGTGTGTGTGTGTGTGTGTGTGTGTGTGTGTGTGTGTGTGTGTGTGTGTGTGTGTGTGTGTGTGTGTGTGTCTATATATATAGACATAGTAAATGTGTTTGCTAAATGAGGAATAAATTCAGCATTTGGAAATGTAGACATGGGATTCTGCTGTGCTGGTGAAGTGTGACATTACAATATACAAAAAGTTAGGTCCAAGCAAATACATCAAAAAACAAGTTGCAGAGTGGTAATATAAATACAGGCTCAGCTAAAGCATTAGCTGCAAATGTAATCTTTCTAATCCAACCATATTATTCACCGTGACTTTGCTGGGAGGCAAATTGATCATAAGCCAACAGCAGGAGTAAGTCTTCCATTAAATCACAGGCGTGGGACTGCTGAGGAGCTTGATGACAAACTATGTAGCCAATGGACCATTTCATGCTGCGCAGCAATTTGAAGATAAATCAGATGTGAGCTAAGGGAAAATGATTCACAGCTTTATTTATTTTGGCTTTCTTTGCAATTTTTCGATGCCTCAGGCAGAGGCGTAAACTATGTATTTTTTAGTCTTACATCAGGTAGAATTAAATTTATGTTTTGAAAGTTCAAAAGAAATGCAACAATCTGTGAAAAAATGCCAGCAGAGGTCTTTCCATTACGATATGCTTAAACAAATGATTTGAGTTACACTAAAACTGACAAAGGTGACTCCAGTCTTTTCCTGTGACTTTTAACTTTTGTTCATTCTTCACGGTTTCTTTCTCTCTCTCTCTATCTCTCACTGAGCAAGTTTTTTAAAAAGTATCTCTTTTCTGAAAAGTTAATATTCTTATAGAACAACGCACCATTCAGTAGACAAGAATTCATTGTTGCAGCCTGTTTACCCAGAAATAATCTGATCTGACTTTTAGTCAGTCTGTCTGTTGACACTTGTCAGTTCTGAGAGCATTATTCTGTCCATTATTTACAAATCTTTTCCATTCTGTAACCCGCAAATGTTTTTTATCTCTGCTTATTTTTACAAAACAATACAATTCAAAATCAAAATCAAAGTCAAAATCTATCAATAACTTATATGCTAAAACCAATGTACAAAATTAAAAGATTAGAATTAATACACAGCACAAGATTGCATTGTAATTAACTATGAAATAAATATACAAAATCATCATTTCCTTATCTTTTACAAGTTTTTTTGTTTAATTTGTATATAAAATCACTAATCAGAATTTCTGATACAACTTCTCCAAGTATTTGTTATACAGGGGTTAACTAATGCATATAGTATCATAAGTAAAGTATTTTTTTTTTAAATACATGTTACATTCAAAAATATCCAAGAAGATTTAAAGTGTAACTATTTTAGTTTATCATTCAAAAAAACTTCCAAGGTGGAGTGCTATTTTACAAAACTAGAAAATTAAGGAAGTGTCATTCTACTTGCATACAATACTTTTTCTAAAAGTATGTTGTCAGCTTTCAGGATTTAACTAGGATATTATAAAAACTATAAGCTGGTATAGAAAAGCTTAGAAAATGGCACTGTTTCAGGAATTTAATCCATCGTATCATTTGGCCCAGTCCGTAAATTGCTTAGTATTTGTCATAAATGCCTGAATGTTGACAGATACCATTTGCTTTAACAGTTTTCAATAATTTATAAAATAGTAAAGATAAGTTATTAACTTACGATTGCTATAACAACCTAAAACATGACACCTTTAGATGCAAGTTTATGATTACATATAAAACGAATTTTAGCAGCCCACTCAAAGTTATTGTAACCCTGGGAAGATATTTCAAGGAAAGCTTATTCTCTGACATCTCTGATTGTCTGAAGCCCATATGATTTGTTTTGTTTGCTCTTCTGGCACTAGCCTTTTCCAAGTCCCTGGAATTGTCTTAGTGTATCAGTACTTTCTCTGACATACTTCTTATACCATAATTTCTAATAGGTTGTGTTACTCACTAATGCTCTAATGCTGGTGTTCCACGTGGTTTTAAATAGGCTTCTCTGTTTTGCAAGTTGAGAAGCATGGCTTCTGAGGGGAAAAAATGCACTACAACAAATAGTGTGGATATACTAATGTCGGTGTCATTGTATAGTCCCTGCAAAAACTCTTAGGTACAGATTAAAGGTTAAGAGAGTGTTATAGGATCTGACCTCTTGATACATTTTTTACAACTGGAAAAAAAGCAGAAATGATTTAAATGATGGGAAGTAGAATTCTGCTGTTCTGTCACAGGTAACATACTGATCACATTGCATTAGTCAGTGACGCATGTGAGATACAGACTATTATAAGATAGTAAGAGTGGGGAACTGATGCATATCTGTAAGATTTATTCTTACTGCAACTAATGACACACACCCTGAGGAGAATGATGCAGCCATCCCCCTCTTGCCTGTGGTCTTACACGGATTTCTTTAGCATGGCTGTTTAGAAATGAAGTTGTCTATACTGCCCAGGACCTAAGACTGCAGCTTTGTTCTCTATCACCTTTTTCTTTAGTGAAAATAAATTGTCATCCTGTTTTCTAACCAGATATATGCCACTGCAGTTTGTATGAATCAATTCACATGCACTGAATAAGATTTTATTTCTATGACGGATAATATCTGCAGACATATCTTTTTAGTCCAAGAGTAAGTGTGACATGTTTATATCCCAGCCACTTGCTTTCACATTCCTATGGTTGTCCCTTAAGCTGACATCATTCATCTGTGAAGTGCTCCCAAGTTCTTATGGCAAACATATTTACTATTCCTACTTGTCAGCTATTAGCTTTGCACTTTTAGTCAGTGCTGCCCCTTGTGGCTAAGCATTTATTTATGAATATAGATCTACATGCATACAGACACACATGCATGCCATACCTGTCAACTGTATCGAGTTTCTCAGAATGTCCAGATATTTGCCTCATATTTTTGGTCTGTCCCTTCTGTTCTCATAAAATTTGGGGTTTTCTGGTAAATCACTGAGGATTAAAATCACTTAATAATGACAGACATGTTTGGAGTTTCAGACTTCATATCTTTCTGAAAATACATACTAATGCAAAACCTGTTATAGTAACAACTTTCTAAATTTCTAAGAGCAATACTTAAAATCTATCCCTATTTTTTGGCATTTGTCCCCCCATTATTTTAGGCTTTGTCAGATTTCTTCTGCTAAGAGGTAAAGAGGTATGATATATACATGCATGGACACCATCATTCACACAGAGTTGCAGACACTTGCCTGCACATGTTCCAGGAGTGTAGCATATAAATATACATGCATGAGCTCCAGATTCATAAGGAGAACCAGTGTGATGTGTGGATTGTGATCTTTTTATTGGTATCCTTTTATTGCCCCGAAGAAAAAAAAGCAGCATGTTTAAAAGCTGAGGAAAATTGTCAGTCTCTTGCTTGATTCTCTGAAGATGATGTGGCTTTGAACATTTTGCAACAAACCCAATGAGCCATTGTGTTCCTGAAGACTTGCCAGCATTGTCAGAGAAAGTCACAGAGTAATGTATTTTTTTTCCTTCATTAATCGGGTAGGTAATGTGGCTGTTTCAGATCTGTTTTAGCCATGATGGGGAAACAAGGCAAGGGCAAATTCAATAACACTCTGGATTAGCCAATCAAATTACATGTTATTGGAAGGAAACAGGAAGATCATGAGGAGTCCACACATGCAATGACTAGAGGCCAGTACTGAACTTTGGATCTCTTTGACAGAAATATTAACCAGTTGAGACCACCATACTGCTCAAGCTAATATACAACCAGATGCAACTGCATAAAATACTTTTGTGCCTTATTTTCATGGGTACCCTTAATTTTCCTCAGAATATGGGGCTGTTCTTCACATATGTGTCTTTGGGTCAAAATGGTAAGACATTAATTTATGTATTTCATTGTTTACTTTGGTGACCAGGCATTGCACTTACAATCGAGCCTTTTAACGCATGCTAATGAGTGCATAGTAGCATAAAAATGAATGAGCCCATGCAAAAGCACCTGACACTGCATGCAAATGACTACATCAAAACTGGTAGACTAATTTAGAAACATACAAACTACTGTATTACACTATGGTGCATAACCATTGTTTACACTGGGAATCATAGTGTATTGGTCTAAGTGAGGGGTGCAGTGGTTCGATTAGTAACAGTGATAGCTTAGCAGCACGTGTTAATGCTGCCATTGGAGTCAATGCCCAAATTGTTGCACATCGTGACCATCCATTCCAGTGGAAGAGGTGCAAGCAGCATAAGACATCTAACCAGCTGAGTGATGAGCAGACTCAGGACCATTTTCATTTGGGCTGTAAGGGACTTTGATGAACTGTGGGATGCTTACAAGTGGGATCAAGGGGTCTTCAGGGTATGCCCATTCCCATGGAAACATAGGCATGTGCAGCCTTAACCATCATGGCTACAGGACCTTTCAGTGACTTACTGGGTACATGTTAAAGATATTGCAGGCATGAGATGCATGAATCATAAATCAGTTCACTATGATTTAGCTGCAGCATTCAGAGGAGCATATCTGAATTTCCAGGACTACAAAGGAGGGAGCAAATACCATGCAAGTATTCTACAACACAGCCCATGTTCATGAGGATCTAGGAGACATAGATGTTACAAGCAGTACTGTCAAGGCACCACCTGGTCCACTGGGAGTGCACTCTTTTACCTGACAGATGGTCTGTAATGCTCAGGGCATTATTTATAATGTGTTCTTGTGCCACACAGGCAGTTACTATGATTTTCACATCTGGCACATGTCTGAGCTATACAAAAGGTTCCTGCAAGGAAATTTTCCTCAGGGTCACCTGACTGCTAGGTAGCTGCATATGCAGGCTAGATAGTGAAGTCTATACACAGGTGCCACATATGCTAGGCGTAGGCCACATACAATAAGTTGCTTGTTGTGAGTTACAGATAATGTCAGATATATCCTAGAGCCTGTGTTGATGACTCCCATCTGCATTCCAAGACCATACATGAGAAGAGTCTATCATGCAGCACATGCTGAAACATGAAATGTAGTGGAGCAGGTATTTAACCCCTCAAGGGCTGCTTCCTTTGCCTAAATACATTAGCAGGAGCATTACGATGCAATTATGTAATGTGAGGCAAGCCTTGTGCTCTGTGTACGATGCTGTATAGTAGAGGTTCATAGGTTCATAGGTTCACAGGTGTGTACTAGGCTAATGGCCCTGGAGCTTTTACAAGTCTAGCACATAGGATTAACCTGGCATTGTGCCACCCGACCTTAGTTCCCAGTTCATCTGACAAGTAGCACCACTGGTGTGATCCCCAGGGTGAATTTCCTATTTCCCATCCACTCATCAAAATTTCTCCTGAAGAGGGCCAGTGAGGTGCTCTGTTTGACATGTATGGGAAGTCTATTCCATAGTATGGGCAGTCTCTGGGTTATGAACCTGTCCCTCCAGCACGTTCTGTTGATTGTGGTAATGAGGTTGAGGTCTCTGGACTGTGTGGTGTGGAGGGATTGGGATTTATTTAGATGTAGCATTTCTAACAGAGCTGGGTCAGACATGGCTTTGTAAGTCAAGCAGAGATCGCCTCTAAGTAGGTGAAATGAGACAGAGAATAGTTGGAGTTTTTTGAGTCTGTCCATATAGGACAAGTGTTTAAGGCCTAGGATCCTCTTTGTGAGGTACATTTGCGGCCACTCCAGTTGTTGCAGGTGTCTAGTGAAGTACATCTCAAATGGGGCAGTTTACTCGATTGGCCTAATGAGGGAAAAGTAGAGCGAGACAATGACCTTTTTCTTCCTGGATGCAAAACCCTTAGTAATGAGATGTGCCACATAGAAGGTCTTTGTGACCACAGTGGCAACGTGGTGGTCAAAAGAGAGGCTTCTGTCAACCTGTGTTCCCAGATCTCTTATAATGCCTTCTGTGTTCAGTAGACTACCATCGATGTGGTAATTAATGAGAACTGGGTTTTCCCAAAGGGGATGACTACACATTTTTTGGCATTGAGCTTAAGGTCATGGTTCTGACACCATTCGTTGGTCTCAATGAAGGCTTTCTGTAGGATGTCAGCATCACTTGGGGAGTTAATAATGGCTCCCAACTTGCAATCATCTGTGAACTTTGTCAGCCAGAGTCCCTTTGTGTTGGCCTGGACTATGGAGAAGTAGATACCAAACAGGAGAGGACCCAGGACCGATCCCTGTGGGACTCCACTCGTCACTGGTCAGCAGTCTGACTTGGAGTCAGCTACTTTCACACTGTGGGTTCTATCTGTGATCCAGTTTGCAACCCACCTAGTGATATAGGGGTTGATGCCTAGCTTAGTGAGTTTTTCTATGATTCCTGAGTGGGGAATGGTATCAAAGCCCTTGGCCAGATCAAGGTAGGCTGTATGAACCACCTTGCCTTCATCCACAGCTCTGGTGTCTGACTCAAAGAAGTTGACCAAGTTGAGCAGGCATGATCTACCCATCACAAAACCAAACTGTGTGGGATCCAGAGTTTGGAGAATCCCTATATCCCTGTTTATTAAGTCCATGATGATGCGTTCCATAGCTTTGCATATCAGACTTATCAAGCTAATGGAGCGATAGTTCCCAGGGTCTGTAGTCACTCCTCCTTTGTGGACAGGTATGACTATAGTAGTGTGCATTCAGTAGGGACAAAGCCTGAGGTGAGGCTGTGATTGAACAGGGCACACAGGTGAGGTGCCAGTTCAATCTGTAGTTCATGTAGAACACAACCAGGGACATTGTCAGGTCCCACAGAAGTTGTATTCCTGGCCTTGGATAGTGCTATTTTAACCTGTGCAGCAGTAATACTGGGTGCCTAATACTGGCAATCTACTGGTATTGTGATTGGTCCTTTGGGGGGGGATAGAGGGGTAAAGTTGGCACTGAATCTGTTGGCCAGTATATTGGCAATTTCTGTTTGCTCGGTATAGGAGGTACCATTAACAATAGGCCATGGGTATTGCCGTGGAGATTCTTTACATAACTATAGAAGGCTTTGTGGGTGTCTTTACTATCTACTGCAATTTTGTTTTCTTCATAGCTAGCTTTAGAAGATTTGATGAGGGATCTCAACTTTTTGTTGAGGCTGATAAGGGAGTTTTTCCAGTCTTGGGACTACACCTTATTCCACATCAGTTTCCTCCTTCTGTTGTAGAGTTTGTTTATGGCAGGGGACCACCAGATTGGCTTCCTTTTTTTGAAGGAGAGCGTCTTGGTTCTATTGGGTATGGCGAGATCCATTCATTTGTGTAAGTGTTTGTACAGTGCATTGGTGTATGATTCAGCAGTCACGCAACTATTCTCCATTTGCATGGGTGACGGGAAGTTAGCCACCTCTGTTTTTAGGAGCCCAAAGTTAGCTTTGAAGAAGTTTTTCATGGTGGTTACCCTTGTGGGGGTGGGGGGGTGGATTTCCAAGGTGTTTAGTTTGTGGTCGGATCTAACCAGGGAGGAGTTGACTATTGGTGTAGAGCAACGGTCACCCATGTTAGTAATGACCAGGTCAAGGATGTTGCTACCTCTAGTGGGGTAAGAACGAGCTGGTCCAGGGGATTGTAATTAATGAATTCCAGAAAATGTTGGGCAAGTGTATTGGTACATGAGTAGTTTTCCCAGTTAACGGAGGGGTAGTTGAAGTCACCTAGTATGAGAGTGTTAGGTTGGACCCTAATATTCTCCAAGGTGCTTAGGAGCATGGAGTATGATATGGTTGATGACTTATAACAGGCTATGACCTGAATTGCTGTTTTACCCAATGTTAGCTGCACCTGAAGTATCTCTGATGCATTATGTTGGGCTACCAGTCTGGAGGTGTGTGGATCCTTTATGAATATGGAAACACCACCACCTTTGGAGCTTCGGTCCAAGTTCTGGGGCTGAAAGGTTTGGAATGAGTTATAGCCTGGTAGTGCAGGGGTGCTTTCTGCTGCCTTGAACCAGGTCTCTATTACAGCACAAATGTCGATGTTTTCCATTTTGAGGAGAGCTTTGAGTGAGTGCATTTTGAGAATTAGACTTCTAACGTTGAGCAGCATGATCCTCAGATTACATTTGTTTGTAGCTGTTATGGTGGTAATTTGGTCTTTGGAACACAGCCTAAAAAAGGCACTATAGGGGTGGCAAGAGCCTTGGCCACTATCTGTAAGCCCAGGGGTGACAGATGCAGGCCATCTCTGGCAAAGCATCGAGGTCTGTCAGTCATGTCATCCCAGGCAGACAGATACTGGATCCATTAGAATAACACCAGAAACTTAGCCAGTTGTTGAAATCAATCATTTTCTGCTTGTACTGTGGTATCATTCTGGGTGATGGTAGGATGTTGCTCAGGGCTAGGGTCATACCCGCATGGGCTACATAATCCGAGAGCTCCTCCATGTCTCTTTTCTTGTAGTCCAGGGAGGTATGTCTCAGGCCATTCACACCCACATGTACAATGACAGAGTCATATTTGTACCTGTTGTTGAGGGACCTGAGTGTGTGCGTTATGTGGCAGATCCTGGTAACTGACAGGCAGCTGACTGTTACTTTCTCCTTATTCAACCTAGTGAGTGGGACATCAGTGTATCTCACTATCGAGTCACCTATGACTAGTGTGCTGGACATGCTGTTTTGCCTTAGGGGCTTTGGTTGAGTGGCACACTGTTTAGGAGAGTTGTGTGTCTCATGATTAGTGTTGTGTTGTGGTGGTCGAGTCCATTTCTGCCTTGCATGTCTCTGCTGTTTGGGTAGATTTTTATTGACAGCCTCCACGAAGGTGTGTGTATGGTTTGTGTTTTTTATGTGAAGGCAGTGCTGTGTGTTCTGGAGGGCTATGTGTTCCATGTGGTGTGGTGCAAGTGTTGACCTTCTCCTCTTGTTCAGCTATTCCGGTCTTGGCTGGTGAGGGCATGGCTTCCAATTTGGATATATAAGTGCATCTCTCGCAAGTCTGAGTGTTGGGAGGTAAGAGGAGAGGGTTATCAGTGTACATGAGGCAGTTGCTACATTGCCTCAGGATGCCCAAGTTCACCAGTTTAATAGGAGAAAGCATAGGGAACTGACCTTTAGACATGCCTGGAGGGGTGGACATTAATAATAAGTACTGGATCTGTTTCCTTGTAGAGCATTTAGTACTGGTAGCACTTTTGTGTGCTACAATAATTGCTACAAGAAGTCTGGTATGGTAAAGTGCTAGACTAATAAACTAGTAAAAGTGCAGGAGAGGAGCGAACTAGCAGATCTAAGGGAAAAAATTGAAGAGCAGACTTTGGCACTTCTCAGAAGCTTACAAACAGTCCTAGATACAGCAAATCTGCATCTGGACTAGACAAGTTACAAGAAAGGTGGGAAACGAGCAAACATGGGCTTTTAAACCAGAAAGTTGAAAGAGATGGAAAAACTGCCCAAATGACCAATAAACTACAATTTCTGGGCCAGAAAACCACTCCTCTTGTGGTAGATAGGCTACCTAGTACTTACCACTCTCAATGGTAAGCTAGAAGGCTTCCCTCCGACACAGAAAGGCTTGGGGGGGGGGCTCAGAAGCTTGCATACAGTCCTGGATACAGCAAATCTGTATCTGGACTAGACTAGTTACTGGAAAGGCGGGAAAAGCACAAACGTGAGCTTTTAGACCAAAAAGTTGAAAGAGATGGAGAAAAACTGCCCAAACGGCCAATAAACTACCATTTTTTGGGCCAGAAACCACTCCTCTTGTGGTAGATAGGCTACCTAGTGCTTACCACTCCCAATGATAAGCTAGAAGGCTTCCCTCAACACAGAAAGGTTTGCGGGGCTCAGAAGCTTACAAACAGTCCTGGTACAGCAAAACTGTATCTGGACTAGACTAGCTACAGGAAAGACAGGAAAGAATCGCAAACATGGTCTTTTAGACCAGAAAGCTGAAAGAGATGGAAAAACTGCCAAAATGGCCAATAAACTACAATTTCTGGGCCAGAAACCAATCTTGTGGGAGATAGGCTACCTAGTGCTTACCACTCCCACTGATAAGCTAGAAGGCTTCTCTCCAACACAGAAAGGCTTGGGGGGCTCAGAAGCTTACATGAAATCCTGGAAACAGCAAATCTGTATCTGAATTAGACTAGTTACAGAAAAGGCAGGAAACAAGCTTAGAATTTTTTTTTACAGAAAAGCAGCTAAAACAGCACTAAAAATAATTCAAGCGCAGTGCAAGCTAGCACACTTGAATGTGTAGCAATATATTAAAGCAAATACAGTTTAAACAAATGCAATTTATTCAAACTGTATTCTGAACTGAATTCAATTATTGTTTTATTCAACTCTGAACAGTTAAAAAGTGTCAAACCATATACTTATCAGCTGAGAAGCACACTCAGTCAGAACACAAGGAGATTCTAGCAAAATGTTTTTTTTTGGCACTAAGCAAACTGTTAAGAGTGTCAAGAAAATATTTTGGCTGGACCTTGCATATTACTAGCACCAGCAGTAGAAGGACAGGTGTTGCATTAAGTGAGGAAAAGGCAGCAGCGTTATCACAGCTGAGGCTAAGAAGGATGCAGCAGACTGCGGTACTTAAAGGAAGTGGCATCAGGCCCATAATTATGGGCCATGACATAGACAGCATAGAACAAACAGGATGCATGCATCATCATACCCAGGGTATGCAGAGCAGCACATGGACTGGTAATGCTGTGTGGCAGATATCATCATACCCAGGCTATACAGGGCAACACATGGACTGGTAATGATGTGTAGAAAACACCAAAAGCCAGCAAGATAGTATCACCGTTTATTCAGAGGCAAAAAAAGGACAAAACATGTCCAAATTCAAAAACTCATACTAGTTTCGGCACCAGCCTTCCTCAGTGAGTAAAAATCATCCAAAAATCCATAGTCAACGTCAGTTTAAATATTGGAATAAACCAATAACAGTACAAACATTTGCATATAGCTTCCAAGTCAGATTTAAAGCAACATTACACTATGCATAGAGTTAAAAATATATCCCCATACAATACAGGTATTCCAAAACTGTAGTTCTGATAATGAACTAGAATAACATGAAACAAATAATGGCATGCTATTTCTATACCTAAGTATAATATAATCTTCAGTTGCAAAGGGAAAAATATGAGCAGAGCAGCACATGGACTGGTAATGCTGTGTGGCAGATATCATCATACCCAGACTATGCAGGGCAGCACATGGACTGGTAATGCTGTGTGGCAGATATCATCATACCCAGGCTATACAGGGCAATGCATGGACTGGTAATGCTGTGTGGCAGATATCATCATACCCAGACTATGCAGGGCAGCACATGGACTGGTAATGCTGTGTGGCAGATATCATCATACCGAGGCTATACAGGGCAACACATGGACTGGTAATGCTGTGTGGCAGATATCATCATACTGAGGCTATGCAGGGCAGCACATGGACTGGTAATGCTGTGTGGCAGATATCATCATACCCAGGCTATACAGGGCAACACATGGACTGGTAATGCTGTGTGGCAGATATCATCATACCGAGCCTATGCAGGACAGCACAGGGACTGGTAATGCTGTGTGGCAGATATCATCATACTGAGGCTATACAGGGCAGCACATGGACTGGTAATGCTGTGTGGTAATGCTGTGTGGCAGATATCATCATACCCAGCCAAATTTTTATTCTCAGTGTTGTTTGATAAGCAGGGTAAACCACTAAGTGTGCGTGTGTGTGTGTGTGTGTGTGTGTGTGTGTGTATGTGTGTGTGTGTGTGTGTGTGTGTGTGTGTGTGTGTGTGTGTGTGTGTGTGTGTGTGTGTGTGTGTGGTGTGTGACTGTGTGTTATAAAACATTTGGAATATCCACATGTTTCTGTTCTGTGGCTACTAAACAGTTTACATTTCAGTTAAGTATTAAATATTTTATACGTTTTCGGTTTTGTGAAGATCCACGGTTTGATGCTGAAGTCCAGTTATTGTCTATGTGGATTTTGCATGTTTTCCCTGGGTCTGTGCAAGTTTTCTCTAGGTATTGCAGTTTTATTCCTGTTGCCCAAAAACATGCTGGCTGACTGGCTAGTGTAAAGATTCCATGACTAGTGTTATGATGACAAGTCAATATTATTTTACATTCATTGTTAATTTGTTTAAACCTGTTATACATTGGATACTTCATTTCTGAATTTACTTATGTAATGGGAGGGTAGGGAATGTTTAAAGGTGTATATGCTTTAATACTAACTTATGTACTACATGCTTTTCTTCCATACCTACCTTTGTACGATTAAGGTAGAGTTTTCATCTGTGTGAGGTACCTTTTAAAGGTTGTTTTCGGCTGCTCCCATTAGGGGTTGCCACAGTGGATCATCTGTTTCCCATTTCTTCCTGTCCTCTGCATCTTGCTCTGTCACATCAATCACCTGCATTGCTCTCTTACATTCTTTTATTCAGTATGCGCTATGTGGGAATTGTTTTCTCAAGCTTCAGGATGGTATGTCTTCAAGATATTCATATGACTACCACTTTATTGGTTCAGTTTTTATAAGGTAAGTGTGATTATTTATTTTCATTTTAAAAAGGGTATGCAATTTTTATGTATAATATGCTTTTCATGTAGTTTGACAAATGTTTTATCACACTTAAAAAGTGTGATTTTTTTTTTGTTTTTTGGAGGGAGTGTTTGCAAACCTTTGGATGCTCATCCAGATGATCGATAAACAATATGTCCAGTGTGGATTTGCTTCTGGCTTCCATAAGAAGGCAGTCAGGCCTTTAGTACAGCTGCAATCTATAAAGATGTGTGCCACATGGCATGTACTTTATGTAACTAGGTATTAGCTTATTTTTATTTATATATATATATATATATATATATATATATATATATATATTTATATATATATATATATATATTTATACACACACACACACACACACACACACACACACACACACACACACACCACATATATTTCATCATTCTTTTTTCTCATTATAAAATATATCTGTTTAGAAATATTCTCTGAGGCAGCATTCAGTACAGTACACTGATTATTTTAAATTATCCTTATTTTTTATACTAAACATCACCAGCTTTTTATATCAAAATCAGATATTAAATTACATTCAAATATACAGCCTTTCAGACTTTAGCATCACAGTGAGCTTTTAAAATATCTATATTTATGGTTGGAGTGTTATTTAGGATCGTTTTCAACCTTCCATATCCAAAATGAGCAACACTATCTTTCATAATGACGAACAAATCGGCAAACTAACAACTTTAACTAGGAGGCTCTTAGAATGGTTAAAATGTGTTATTTTACTTATAGGATAGTTCTTTTAATGAATTAATATGATTCTGTCCCATTTACCATGGATATCAGTTAAAAATTGCTAACACTGAATGTGTGACATACCCTTTCTATGTAGAATTTTGTAGAATTTTGAGGAAAATGTACTTTTTAAGACCTCAAATGAAAGACATTCCTTGTAATGAGGTACATGTGGGAGACATAGTGATGTTCTGTATCAGTTGCATTTATTAGGACTATTCGCACTATGCAGCTGAGCTTACTTAGGGGTCAGTGTTGCTGCACTATGACTTTACTTGGAGACACAACTAGAGGCCTGACTATCACAGTTTTGGGAGCTTACTTTGGGGTCAGTGTTGCTGTACTATGACTTTACTTGGAGACACAACTAGAGGCCTGACTATCATAGTTTAGGGAGTCTCTGTTTTCTTTTGATGCTACTGGTCGTGATACCTCTGGTTACATTTCACTGAAATTCAGTATATTAGCCCCCATGATTCCTTCTATAAAATGTTGATATTTCCCTACAAATAAGATAAAAAAAACAATTCTGTTGTTTAGGAATTACTTCAGCTTTAGGCTCCAAAGTTTTCCAAGGTTTTTTGATTCTTACTTTATTCCCTTCATATACTGCGTTGGTGGTGCTGCGGTAGCATTGTCACCTCACAGTTATTCGTTGTCCATTTGATTCTCAGTTAGAGCGTCTTCTGTGTAGCGACATGCATGAATGGGCGTTCCTTCGTTGAAGGTTGTGCATTAGGCCCGGCAAGCCAGTACGTAAAACTCTACTGCCAATCATTAGCGGACCGAAGTTCCGCTGTGGGGACCCCTAACCGGGAAAAGCCGAAAGACACAAACAGACTTTATTCCCTTCATACTGGGTAGTCTTCTGAAGTTTTTGTCAACAAAGTGTATTTTGTTCTTGCTAATTTCTTCCACACGTTTCTTTTTTTGTTTAGATTTTCAGTTTCAGTAATTTACATTTTTACCGATTGTAGTGGTTTCTGTTTTGTGTGTGTGTGTGTGTGTGTGTGTGTGTGTGTGTGTGTGTGTGTGTGTGTGTGTGTGTGTGTGTGTGTGTGTGTGTGTGTGTTTGTGTGTGGTGTGTGACTGTGTGTTATAAAACATTTGGAATATCCACATGTTTCTGTTCTGTGGCTACTAAACAGTTTACATTGCAGTTAAGTATTAAATATTTTATAAGTTTTCGGTTTTGTGAAGATCCACGGTTTGATGCTGAAGTCCAGTTATTGTCTATGTGGATTTTGCATGTTTTCCCTGTGTCTGTGCAAGTTTTCTCTAGGTATTGCAGTTTTATTCCTGTTGCCCAAAAACATGCTGGCTGACTGGCTAGTGTAAAGATTCCATGACTAGTGTTATGATGACAAGTCAATATTATTTTACATTCATTGTTAATTTGTTTAAACCTGTTATACATTGGATACTTCATTTCTGAATTTACTTATGTAATGGGAGGGTAGGGAATGTTTAAAGGTGTATATGCTTTAATACTAACTTATGTACTACATGCTTTTCTTCCATACCTACCTTTGTACGATTAAGGTAGAGTTTTCATCTGTGTGAGGTACCTTTTAAAGGTTGTTTTCGGCTACTCCTATTAGGGGTTGCCACAGTGGATCATCTGTTTCCCATTTCTTCCTGTCCTCTGCATCTTGCTCTGTCACATCAATCACCTGCATTGCTCTCTCACATTCTTTTATTCAGTATGCGCTATGTGGGAATTGTTTTCTCAAGCTTCAGGATGGTATGTCTTCAAGATATTCATATGACTACCACTTTATTGGTTCAGTTTTTATAAGGTAAGTGTGATTATTTATTTTCATTTTAAAAATGGTATGCAATTTTTATGTATAATATGCTTTTCATGTAGTTTGACAAATGTTTTATCACACTTAAAAAGTGTGATTTTTTTTTTTTGTTTTTTGGAGGGAGTGTTTGCAAACCTTTGGATGCTCATCCAGATGATCGATAAACAATATGTCCAGTGTGGATTTGCTTCTGGCGTTCATAAGAAGGCAGTCAGGCCTTTAGTACAGCTGCAATCTATAAAGATGTGTGCCACATGGCATGTACTTTATGTAACTAGGTATTAGCTTATTTTTATTTATATATATATATATATATATATATATATATATATATATATATATGCACACACACACACACACACACACACACACACACACACACAAACACACACACACACACACACACACACACACACACACCACATATATTTCATCATTCTTTTGTTTTCTCATTATAAAATATATCTGTTTAGAAATATTCGCTGAGGCAGCATTTAGTACAGTACACTGATTATTTTAAATTATCCTTATTTTTTTATACTAAACATCGCCAGCTTTTTATATCAAAATCAGATATTAAATTACATTCAAATATACAGCCTTTCATACTTTAGCATCACAGTGAGCTTTTAAAATATCTATATTTATGGTTGGTAAGTTATTTAGTATCATTTTCAACCTTCCATATCCAAAATGAGCAACACTATCTTTCATAATGACGAACAAATCGGCAAACTAACAACTTTAACTAGGAGGCTCTTAGAATAGTTAAAATGTGTTATTTTACTTATAGGATAGTTCTTTTAATGAATTAATATGATTCAGTCCCATTTACCATGGATATCAGTTAAAAATTGCTAACACTGAATGTGTGACATACCCTTTCAATGCAGAATTTTGTAGAATTTTGAGGGAAATGTACTTTTTAAGACCTCAAATGAAAGACATTCCTTGTAATGAGGTACATGTGGGAGACATAGTGATGTTCTGTATCAGTTGCATTTATTAGGACTATTCACACTATGCAGCTGAGCTTACTTAGGGGTCAGTGTTGCTGTACTATGACTTTACTTGGAGACACAACTAGAGGCCTGACTATCACAGTTTTGGGAGCTTACTTTGGGGTCAGTGTTGCTGTACTATGACTTTACTTGGAGACACAACTAGAGGCCTATCACAGTTTTGGGAGCTTACTTTGGAGTCAGTGTTGCTGTACTATGACTTTACTTGGAGACACAACTAGAGGCCTATCACAGTTTTGGGAGCTTACTTTGGAGTCAGTGTTGCTGTACTATGACTTTACTTGGAGACACAACTAGAGGCCTATCACAGTTTTGGGAGCTTACTTTGGGGTCAGTGTTGCTGTACTATGACTTTACTTGGAGACACAACTAGAGGCCTATCACAGTTTTGGGAGCTTACTTTGGGGTCAGTGTTGCTGTACTATGTTCTTTACTTGGAGACACAACTAGAGGCCTGACTATCATAGTTTTGGGAGTCTCTGTTTTCTTTTGATGCTACTGGTCGTGATACTTCTGGTTACATTTCACTGAAATTCAGTATATGATTCCTCATGATTCCTTCTATAAAATGTTGATCTTTCCCTACTGAAATGGGCAAGATGTAAGCATGGGGATATGATGCCACTGACCTGTAACAGGTCAAGCTCAGCAAATATTAAGAAGGCCAGAGTGACTCTGAGTGCTGTGATAAAGGAGAGCTTTATGTAATAAATTTCATTAACAGTTTCATTGAAAAGAAGTCTAAAATGGCAGGTAAGTGATATAGTACAAAAGGTGATGGGGAACCAAACAGAGCACATCCTATTAACTTTACTGAAGGAGTGCAATTCAGGTCTACTTGCATTGTCAGAAGTGATGTTGCATTGCAGGAATGGGAGGATCTGTATATATGTATATAGAGTATCATTCCTACATGCAACAATGTAAAGTATTAGAGTGCTGACATGTACTAGCCGGGTAGCAAGATCTTGCCTGGAATTTATGGATTCACTTAGGAAACCTTGTCACCACAATAAACAGAACATGCTGGAGGGATAGATTCCTGTCCCAGAGACTTCCCATACTCTGGAACAAACTACCTATCTATATCAAACAAAGCTCCTCATTAGCACTCTTCAAGAAAAATCTTGATGATTGGATGGGAGATAGGAAATTCATCCCAGGGATCACCTCTGTGGTTCTGCTCAACATGGGCACAAGAAAATAATTTTCTTGGGTGGCGAAAGCCAGGGTACCTTTTTGACTAGGCTTATATAGGCCCCAGGGCTGATAGCCTAGTACCTACCTATGAACCTATGAACCTATGAGTTAAAACATTCAGGTGAAAGAGATAGGCCAAGACTTATGGATTTATTTATGTACTTACTTATGTACTTACTTTTGTACTTACTTATGTACTTACTTCTGTACTTACGTTTGTACTTACTTATGTACTTATTTATGTACTTACTTTTGTACTTACTTATGTACTTACTTATGTACTTACTTATGTACTTATTTATGTACTTACTTTTGTACTTACTTATGTACTTACTTATGTACTTACTTATGTACTTATTTATGTACTTACTTATGTACTTACTTTTGTACTTACTTATGTACTTACTTATGTACTTACTTTTGTACTTACTTTTGTACTTACGTTTGTACTTACTTATGTACTTACGTTTGTACTTACTTATGTACTTATTTATGTACTTACTTTTGTACTTACTTATGTACTTACTTATGTACTTACTTATGTACTTACTTTTGTACTTACTTATGTACTTACTTTTGTACTTACTTATGTACTTACTTTTTGTTGCTTATATTACTTTCACTGAGACTATAACGTATAATCAGTGCAGTGGAATGGAATAGAGGAAATTTGGCCAGGTCATGGAAAAGTTTCCTGCTCCTCTTCCAAAGGGGGAAAAGAGCTCTATCCAGTAAAAAAGAGAGTACTAACGGAATCAGAAAATGTGAGAAGCAAGGGTACAACGTGCTCAGAATTCATCGTGACTGAGCGACTGGCTGATCAAATTTTGTTGCAAGTATTTATGGGCAGTCAGGCATTCCAGACTGATGGTAATAAGTAGTTATTAACAAGTATGACAGATAATATTGAAGAAGAAATAATGGGACAGTGTAAAAATCAGAAGTAGAGACTACATTTTGAGAGACAGTCTTGGGGAAGGCAGAAAGATATTTATCCCGTGTATTGCTTAAGTGCAGAATAGCTGGAGTGATATAGGGAAACGGAGGCAAGGGCAAAGGTCTGGTGCCAAAAACCCTTTTGCTCTGATGGTTGCCGATGGGCAGTCCTTCTTCTGCTGCCTTCCTATCAAACCTGTCACTCACCCTGTCACTCCATATGAGGATATGGAAGCAGAGCATTACATATTACTTTAAACAGCATGAAAAGTATGGTAAAATGGATGCATGTCTTATAATGAATATAAGAAAGGTGGTTATTATATTTTTATAATATGCTAGATTTATACCATAAAAAGAAAGAAATATGACAGAGGATTTATGGAATGGCACTTGCATGGGAGTAGATTGAAAAATGCAATATAGTGGGGTGTCATACTTAATGAAGTCCAGTAATATCATGCATGTTAAAAATGCAACAATAAATCATTCTGATAGGAAGCTAAGTGAAGCTTTCCTGCACAAGAGCAAATACTTACAGAAGTAATATAAAAATTAGACACTAATGTCTTTATGATAGTCATATTAAAATATTTGTACACATTTCTTAAGTTCCGATGGAGAAAATGAAAAGCAGTTGCCTAGAGGAAGAAGTTAGTTGGTAGGTAAAGGAAACAACATCAAAGAACTATTGACTGACTTTTTGAGGTTGTAGATAGCATTCAAAATTAACAGATGACTTGCCTGCAGAGATGTCAATAAAGTGTACAGTAATATATATCACGAGAGACTGATCTAGGGAAGAAACAGACATAGTAATATAATTTTATGAGAAACCATAAATGGTTCCAATGGCCCAAATTTATTCTTTTTGGGCAGAGTTGATATGAGAATGGAAATTATGCTTGGATTCACATTGACTTCAAGACTTGTTTTATTTGAACATGAATACTGTGGTTTAACTCTTAAAATGCAGGAAACAGATACAAAGGGAGCGCTTACAGCAATTTGTAATATTAACTTATGCAAAGTATCTCTCTCTCATAGGTTTATAGGTTAATACTAGGCTATTCTTCCAGAGGATCATTAGAAGCCTAGCCACAGTATTCCTTATTGTAAGGTACCCACATTGATATGACTAATTTATACCAAGTTTCAACCCTTTTTCATTAGGGCTTGGTGAGGAGGCAGACACGGGGTATATTTACAACCACCCAGCCATTCATCCAGGTTACTCATGAAGAAGGTCAAGAAGCTTATTTGCTTTATACCCAAAGGAGGTCTATTTCATAAAATAAGGATTCTCTGGGAAATATATCTATTCTGCAAGCAGGTCATATTTATGTTTCTGTGGAAGTTAAAATCTCTTGAGTGGTTGTTTAGAGTGCTATTAGTTTTGCAGATGTCAGGAAGTTGGATAGGATTGGATCATTTGAGGCTCTGTAAGGCAGAGGTCACATCTTAAAAGTTTTTAGGAAACAGAAAAAAGCAAGAGAACACTTTAGTGTAGTCTTGATAGATCAATGAAGACATTCCCACTGATTATCTTTATGAGAAAATACTGAGGTCTCTCATGCTGGATCATATGCTTAGACAAGAACATACCCAAGGGGCCATTATACTCTGATATGGGGGCCAATGAGGAAGGAGTAGAGAGGGATGATAACTTCCTTAGATCTGCAAGAAATACATCTGGTGATTAGTCTGGCTCGTTAAATGTATTTCTTAACCATTTGGTTAGGTTAAATTATTTCTTAACCACAGTGGACACATGGTGATCAAACAATAGTTCACTGCCAATGAAAGTTCCCAGGTCCCTAATGAGTGAGTCGACTTTCAGAAAGGACACCTGTCACCTGTGTGGTATGTGTATGGGTGTGGAGTTTGCCAAAAGACACAAGGCTGCATTTTTCGGCATATAGTTTTAGTGCCTGATCCAGGTACCCCATGTTAGTCCCTCTTGAAGAATCTAGAAGTCAGATGGAAAATTATGACAGCTCCAAGTTTGCATTAATCTGCAAACTTGGTCAGTCACAGGTCCTTGATGTCAGACTTGATATCAGATAAGTAAATATCAAAGATAAGTGGTCCTAGAATCAGTCCCTAGGGGACACAGCTGGTAACTAGTCTTTTCAAAGAGAGCATCCCTCCCACACTAATAGACTGGGTTATGTTCTCTAGCCAGTTTGCTATCTTGTTGATAATGTTGGAATGTAGGATGACATCAGAGGCCTTGACTAGACCGAGGTAGGCAGTGTGACTCTATTAGCTTGAGTCTAATGTATCAGTGACTTGCTTGAAGAAGCCAGCCAGGCTCAGGAGACAGGATCTGTCTTTAACAGACCCAAACTAGCTTGGGTCCAGGTCTTGTAGGCTACCTATGTTCTTGTTAATAAATTTCATAATGATGCATTCCATTGCTTTGTAGATAAGGATGGTGAGGCTTATAGGTCTAGAGTTTCCTGGATCACTAGTGATCTCCCTTGTGGAGTGGAATGACTACTGCAGTTCTCCACACCTAAGATGGGAATCCAGTGGAGAGTTTGAGGTTAATTAGAGTTAGTAGTGAGTTTACCAGGCAGTGTCTGGTGCTGACAAGAAGACAGCCTGGCATATTATCAGAACCCATGGAGGAAGTGTTCTTGGCCTTGGAGAAAGCATTTGGGACTATCTCACAGGCAGTCTGGGGAGTGGTGTGGATGTGATAATAAGCTGGGCAAAGTTAGGAAGAGATAGGAAAATAAGGTTAGAGCTGGATTTGTCCAATAATATGTTGGCTATGCCCTCATAGGATGAGTAACTACTGCTGTTGCTATTGTTATGTATTAGCTGGGAGCATTGTTGGGTATTAGCTCTAAGGTTTCTGAAACAGTTGAAGAAGGCTCTATGGTTGTCTTCAGCAGAGGTATACATTCTCAATTCATACTTTTAGAGTATTTGATTTTATTTCTGAGATCTTTGTTGATCTTTTTGAGTTCATCTCTAGATGATGGTGTCTTAAGTTTGTTTTTATGGATTATGACTTTGTTTATCTTATTACAAAGTTTGTTTGTATTAGAGTTCCTCCATAAGGGTTTATTATAGGTTCATAGGTAAATACCAGGCTCGCTGCCGATGTGGGCCATTTTAAGCCTTGTCAGTTTCCCTTTTTGCACTTGAATTAACCTATCCCATTTGGTAAATAATTATATATTACTCTTAAATGGGCGTGCCTTTGTTGAAGGTTGGGCATCGGGCTGGCAACTCGACACCATAAAAACCAACTGCCAATCATTAGCGGACTGGAGTTTTGCTGTGGTGACCCCTAACCGGGAGAAGCCAAACGACAAACAACAACTCTTAATGAGAATAATGGGAATCATATCAAAGATGACTTGAGGGGCCCCATGCATAGGATAAAGCTTGGGTAAAATTTTCTGTTTCCCATCCATACACCCAAGTTGTGCTTGAATACGGACAAAGATGAACTTTATGCGGATGGGGAGTCTGTTCCAGAGCAGTGGTATCCTCTGTGAGATATACAGTACCTGTCCCTCCAAACTGTTCTGTTGATGTTACAGAACAAGTTTAAATCCCTACACTGAGTATTTCTGATGCCATTTGACTTGCTGATGTGCAGTATATTTATTAGTACTGGGTAAGATGATGCTTTGTATGCCAGACACAGGTTATATCTTAGTAGTCTGTAGAATACTGAGTATAGCGACAGGGCTTTGGGTCAGTCCATGCATGACATATTGTTCAGGCCTTCTATCCTTTTAGTAAGGTATCTCTGTGGGCATTCTAGTTGTTGCATGTGTCCAGACATATGCAAAGAGCATTTTATATTCAATGACTGGCCTAATGAGAGTTAAGTAAAGGGGGACAATGACTTCTCTAGATCTAGACACAATCCCTTTGATTGTAAGTTGTACAATACAGAAGAACTTTCCTACAATGGACACATGTTGATCAAAGTTAGGTTGTTGTCCACATAAGTTCTCAAATCCCAAGCAACAGAGTTCACTGTTAGGGGTTTATTGTTAATGTCATAATTCCCTGGGATAGATGACTTCCCAAAGAATACAATAATGCATTTTTTGGCATTTAGTTTCAGTCTAGGATTTTGGCACCAGTTATTTATTTGGGATAAACCTTCTTGCAGGATGGCTAAGTCATTTGAGGATTAAATAACTTGCAGTCATCTGTAAACTTAGTCAGCCAGAGCCCTTTGGTATTGTTTTTTGCTTCAGAAAGTAGATGCCAAACACAAGAGGTCCCAGTACAGAACCCTGAGTGGCTCCACTGATGACTGGTGTCTTTGTGAGGGTACTTTCACCTGTTTTGATTTCCTGCATCCTATATGTGAGCCAGTTGGCACTCCAGCGGGTGACGTAGGGGTTTATTCACAGCTTATTTAGCTTTTCTACTATACCTGAGTGAGAAATTGTGTCAAAAGCTTTGGTCAGGTTGAGGAATTCAGTGTGTATTGTTTTGCCTTCACCATTGCTTTGGTGACCATTTTAAAAAATCCACCAGTTTGAGTAAGCATGACCTGTCCTTGATGAATCCAAACTAAGATGGGTACAGTGTTTGGAGGTTCCCTATTTCCTGATTGATTAGTTTCATGATAAGTCTTAACATGGCTTTGCATAAAAGGCTAGCCAGACTTAGGGGTCTGCAATTTCCTGGGTCTGTGGAAGGTCCTTCCTTATGCAGATGAATGACTGCAGCTGTTCTCCATTATTCCTGAATTTGGCATTGTATTTATGTCTTATGGGGACAGATGCTTTGATGCATGTTTTGAAGTGGGCACTGAAATTATTTGCAAATTTGGCAGTGTGGGAGATGGGGTCATAGTGATAAGGAGTGTGTTTAAATTTCATCAGGTCATCAGTTAGCTGGATTAGTTTTGGTTTAAAGTAATCTCTAATGGTAGAAGAGTTTTGTGGTATGTCTGGTTTTACCCTCATAGTGAGTGTTACCAAACTGTGGTCAGATTTGACCAGTGATGTAATAACAGTAGGTGTTGAGCATAGGGTGGAGAACCAGATCTAATATTTTTGAACCAGATGGTCTAGGGAGCTAGCATTAATGAAGTTAAAAAAATCTTTGTGCATATTTATTTGCGATACCATAGATTTCCCTATTGATGGAGGGATAGTTGAAATCTCCCTAGAGAATAGTGTCTTGCTCGATAGGTAAGGATGTCAATGTGTTTAGCTATATCTGATGGGCTGATGGGCTGCCAGAGACTTGGGAGGAGGGGTACAGCAGTTGGCAATGATATGGTACAGAGTTCTATTTATTGTGAAAAAGATATGGAGGAATTTAAGGTCATTGTCCAGGCTTATGAGTCTGGAGGATAGATGGTTTCTTAGGAATACAGACACCCCACTTCCGGCAACACTATCTTTTTCTTTGCATTGGGCCTGAAAGAATGGTAAGCATTGAAACCTTGCACTGTGGCGGTGTTATCATTTTTATGAAAACCATTTTCCAGTAACTACATAGACATCTACTTATTCAAAAGTTAGGAATGCCTATAAGGAGTACACCTTCTTGTTTAGGCTTTGAGCATTGTGTAATGCTACCTTTATATAGTTTTGATTTTGATTAGCTAGGTAGATAATTTGAGGAGACTGATCTTGCCTAAAAAAAGACACTATGGGGGTAGAACAATCCTGGCCAATAAATATGGAAGCCGTGAGGAGAAAAGTGCAGGCCATCCCTAGCAAAGCAGCCAGAATTGTCAGTCATCTCTTCCCAGACTGATACATATTGGATTCCCTTAGAATGAAACAAATACATAAGTCAAGTACTGAAGTTAGCTATCTTTTTTCTATTATAGCACTATTCTTGGCAAGAGTAGGCTCTTGCCCAGTTTTTGCTTCGCACCAGTTTTTCAGATGCATATTCTGAGAGCTCTATTATGCCAGTCTTTATATGTTCCAAGGAGTTATGTCTGAAGTCATTTATTCCCGCATGTGCAGTGACTATTTTATAGGTGTACTTAGGGTGAAGGGACATGGGGGTCCTAGTGACACTATGGATGCTATTTCTTCACAGGTACTTAAACATCACTCTGCCTTTCCTCAGCCTGATGAGAGGTGCACTTGTGTGTCTGTCTATGGCGTCACCCATAACTAAGACATTCCTAGATGTACTTGCTTTCTTAAGAGGCCTGCCAGTTGATTGAGTGACCCCTTTTTCTGTTTCTTTTTTGTAGTGTTTGTGTATGTTGTTTGCCTATTAGTGTGATACTGCGTGTCTTGTAAACCAAATCTTTGCTAGAATGCCATTGTGGTTTAGGCAGAGACTTTGTAAGCACCTTAGTATTAGGAAGGTTCATTTGTTTTTCTAGGACATGGTGGGCATGATAGTGTGAGGTAAATGTTGGAAATAATAACAAGCTTGGTTACAATCTACACTCTTTGAAGAGAGGTTTGCCTCCGAGGTGTGTAGATACTTGCATTTATCATAAATGGAATAATTTATAGGAGTAACTGAACAGCTCTCAGTGAGCATGTGGCAGTTGTCACATCATCTCCATGTTCCTATTGCTATCAGTCTGACAGCAGTGAGGTAAACTGTGACTTCATGGTATTCACAGAAACTGCAATGTGTAATGGCTTCTTCTGCTAACTTTAAAACAAGGATACATCTTCATTCCCTGACATATAGGTGTCACTAGACAGTTCTCTCTGACCTATTCACTAATTTCTCTTCTCCTTTTATTTTTTGGTGCAGCAAATCTTGTTCACTTATATTTTCTTTCCCTTCCTAAATGCAGTCAGCCTTTACTTACATATGAATGCATGTATTTATTTATTTCATCTTATTTTTAAATATTTTCATCAGGGTAAGCCCACTGCACAGTGTCCTTTTTTACATGCAATTAGGGAGCACTAACTGGTTAGTGAAGTTAATGAAGAGTTCTGAGTCACACAGAAGACAAATGGAGGTAGAAGGGATCAAACCCTGTATCCATCTGAATATAGGATTAGCCACGTGGCACCTGCCCATTTGAATTTACCTGTGGTCCTTAACTTGTGCTGCTTTACAGTTTGTGCTCCTGGACCCAGGAGGTAGTCAAAGTCTGCATGTTTAAATACCTTGTCTAAAATGCCTTCTTCCAGTCTGTACTACAACTGCAGTACATATTCGTTAAATTTGATATATAATTCCAGCTTCCACATATGGTAACATTCTACTACAATTAATAATTGCTATATATTTCCTTATTGCCATCAGAGTGTTGTCTTGATATTTTCCCTTTTAGCTAACTGTACAAATGCACTTAGATTATGCAAATGATAAATATCACATCCTTTTTTTTTTTTTGCGTAACACCCCAATACCCAGTCTTCTGGTTACTAGTCCTAACAGTATTCATTAGGTATTTATACAGCAAAGAATTCAGGACTGAATGAAACTCTTCAGTCAGACTTAGATTGATTGTGCATATTTGTTTTTATTGTCTTCATAGTAAATACAAGTTGATAGAAGCTTTGGAAATGGTTGTCACATATAGATTATTGTAAATAATTGCAAGTCATGCTGAGTGCTTTAATGAATGTCCCTCGGTGACAGTGCAATAGAGATTACAAATAGCTCAGACGCACTTCTAAGTTTGGGTTTGAATACGACCATATTTATTTCCAAGTTGCCATTTCATGGCTCCTTGTAACACATTCTACATTTGTCACTGCCCTTTTAGCGTTGCTGTCAAATTCCTTGTGAAATCATTCACATTATAGATTCTCTAGCAAGTAAAATCAATAGCTGTTGTGTCAGGCCATTTTAAATAGCTGTGCCAGGCCTTGCAAACACAGTCTCAGGATTGCAGAACAGCTTGCTCACAAATGTCTCACAAGTAATGATATTAGCATAAAGTACTGTAGGTTCAAAGAGATACAGTGATTAAGCAAACGGAAAGCAATGATACCAGGTGCAAACAACTCATATCAAGGGTGAGATATCTGCAGATTCAGAATGCCAATACTCATAGCAGCCTATGTATGGCATTACTCACAGGTCCATAGGTGCAAATGTGTGTATTAGGCTAACAACCACAAGAGCCCTTATAAACCCAGCAGTGCAACCTAAATGTGAGGCACAAATATGATTTATATAAGGGTTATTTACTGACTACCTCTGTCCATCACAGACATAGAAGCCAGACTAGCTGTGAATTGGTTGGTCCAAGTGGCGCTTAAACAGGGTTAGGGAGGGACTCTGCTTCACATGGATGGGGAGCTTGTTCCAGAGAATAAGAATTCTCTGAGAAACACATCTATTTCTCCAGCAAGTTCTATTTATGTAGATCTAGTAGTTCTGATGCTCTTTGTTTTGCAAATGTCCAAAAGGTTCATCAAAACAGGGACCAATGATATCTTGTATGCCAGGCAAAGATCACCTATCGCGTTTATATCACGTTATCAAAAGATGAAAATAGTGAATGCTATTTCATCGGCCCCAAAACATCTAAACACAAAAATATCGAACATTCAGAACAGCAATTTTTTTCCCATGGAAACTGTAAAGCAGCACAAGTTAAGGACCACAGGTAAATTCAAATGGGCTGCTCCGAAACACATACACACAACACAAGCACATCAAACAAACAGCAACCACACACATACACTTAAATTCCTACATCTAACGCTACACTAAACTAAACATACACTACTATCTACCCACTTACCTTAACCCAAACCCTAACCCTAAGGTACATCACTATCACACACTCACCTAACCCGCACCCTAACCCTAACTCACTTAAACTGCCCCAAACCCTAAAGTCTGTCACGATCGCACGCACGCCTAACCCATGCCCTAACCCTAACTCACTTAACCCGCCCCTAACCCTAACGTACAAACAATCGCACACTTACCTGAACCCAACCCGTAACTTTCCACCACAGAGCTAAGAATAGCGAAGCCACAGAAACGGCCAACCAAATTCTTTCCCAAGGAAAGAATTTGCTGTTCTGCAGCTTCACTATTCTTAGCGTTCGCTGAATAGTGTTCGATATCAAAACATTTGAAGTTTTAATACTTCGATGTTCTGATATAGACCCCACCTATCAGTAGACTATATGATACCGAGTAAAAAGAGAGGGCTTTGAAGTGATCAGAGTAGCACATTTTATTTACTCCCTGTATTCCTTTTTTAAGCAAAGTTTGTGGACATTCCAGTTGCTGCATGTCTCTGGTCAGGTACATACCAAAGGTTGTTTTATAATCTATAATGAGTCCGATAAGGGCTGAGTAGAGTTGTATAATATCCTCTCTGGTTCTAAATGTCATGCCCTTACTTATAAGTTGAACAACATAAAAGGATTTTCTTACTATCTTGGACACATGTTGGTCGAAGGCTAGATTACTGTCTACATGAGTTCCCAGATCCCTGACTAGTGAATCAACTTTTAGGGGTGTTTTATCATCTGGGGGGGGGGGGCGGCTAACTTCCCAAAAGCTACTATAATGCATTTCTTGGCACTGAGTTTTAAGCCATGGCTTTGTCATCAAGCATTTGTCTGTGTTAGACCTCCCTGAAGGTTGTTCTAATCTTTGGAGGATTCAATGACTGCTCCCAGTTTGACATCATCTGTGAACTTGGTCAGCCAGAGGCCTTTGACATTGGCTTTGACCTCCAAGAAATAGATGCTAAAGAGGAGTGGATTCAGCACAGAGTCCCAAGGGACTCCACTGGTGACCAGCTTCTTTATTGAGGTGGCCTCATTGATCCTAACCTCTTGGGTCTTGTTCATGAGCCTGCTTGCTGTCCAGTGTGTTATAAAGAGGTGTATGCCTAGTTCAGTAACTTTGTTGACAATGCCCAAGTGGGGTACTATCTCAAATGCTTTAGCCAAATCTAATTAGTCAGTATATATCACTTTCCC
Organism: Protopterus annectens; assembly: GCF_019279795.1. Lineage (NCBI taxonomy): Eukaryota > Metazoa > Chordata > Ceratodontiformes > Protopteridae > Protopterus > Protopterus annectens. Next base: position 1,824,330,730 of record NC_056728.1, read on the forward strand.
CTGATCCATTGTCTCAGTGACCTTTTCAAAAAAATCCACCAGGCTCAGTAACCATGACCTTTCTCTGACAAAGTCAAATTGGATTGAATCCAGTGTCTGGAAGTTTCCTATTTCCTTGTTGATAATTTCCATGAAAATTATTTCCATGGCTTTGCAAATGAGACTAGTCAGACTAATAGGTCTGTAGTTTCCAGGATTTGTTAAAGGTCCTCCCTTATGAAGGGGGATGGTTGCAGCAGTTCTCCATTCTCATGGTACAAAGCCTGTTTTAAGACTATAATTAAATAGTCACTCCAGGGATCCTGATAAGTCATAATTTAGACTGTTCAGGAGGCATCCTGGGAAGTTATAGGGGTCCATTACGGATGTGCTCTTGGCTTTAGTAAGTGCAGCCAGTACAAGCTCCCTAGTTATAGCTGGATGAATTATGTTTGAGGGTATTTCTTGAGGGATGGTTGGGGGTGTGTGTGGGGGGGTAAAGTTTGAAATGAATTTGTTCACTAACAGGTTTGCTATGTTGCCAGGCTCAATGAGTGTAGAACTATTAACCACCAGTTCAGCACATTGCTGTGTGCTGCCCTTAAGATTTCTGACAGATGTAGAAGGCCTTAAGTTATCTTTCAACTGGGAGGCTATCTTAACCTCAAAGTTTGCTTTGATTGACCTAATTAGCCCTCGCTGTTGCCTATTTACTTTAATGAGACAGTTTTATCTTTATGGGAATTACCCTTCCTGATTTTTGCCATATTTTTTTCTTTTGTTTTATATCATGTTTAATTTGAGATATTTGTTTTTGCAGCTAGTTCTGGGCTAAATTCTAGTAGGTACAGCAGCCTCTATGCAGCTATTGACATGGTTGTAGAGAGTTTCGGAGAACAATTCAGTGTAGGTTGCTGTGTTCTTGGGGTTTGGAGGCACATTGAATTTTGAGAAACCATCACTTAGTAAAAGATAATTTGCCTGTTACTGGTTTTACTGGGGTTACAGAGTTGATTTTGATTTTGAAACTGACAGCGTTATGGTTGGACCTTACCAGAGAGGAAGAGACATGGAGGGTGCAGCATTCTCCTGTATTTGTGAGTACTAGATCAAGTATGTTGAAGCCTTTAGTGGGTGTTTTCACTATTTGATCAAAGGTGTTTGTATTTACAAAGTTCAGAAATCTCTGTGCCTGTAGAGTTCAGGCCATGTAAGATTCCCAGTCTATAGAGGGATAGGTCACCCATGAGTAGGGTGCTAAGGTGGGATGGTAAATATTGCCCATAGGTCCAAGTAACCATTGTGAGCTTCTTGGGATATGGAGGGGGTCCTATAGCTGGTTAGGATATAGTATGGGTTTTTGTCTACAGTGCTCTGCACATGCAGGAACTCCAGAGCATCATCCTGTTTGACCAATCTAGAGGTACATTTGTTACTGATTTATATTGAGTAACTACTAGCTCTAGCCTTTGTCTTTGCAGCTACTGGTCTAAAAGTGTGGAAGGCACTGAAACTGTGCACTGCCAGAGTACTCTCTGCTGCTTTAACTCATGTCTCAGTAACTGCACAGATGTCTATATTCCTTTTTGTGAGAAGGGCTTGGAGGGAGTATATTTTTTTTTACTTAGGTTCCTGGCATTGAGCATTAACACCTTGATGATCATTTAAGTTGATTTTACTGTGTTGGTAGGTTTGTCAATTTGGCACTATGGATGTAGATAAAGTTTTAGCAAGTATTCAAAAGCCTAGCGGGGATAGGTGCAAACCATACTTAGCAAAGCAATGTGGTCTATTAACCATGTACTTCCAAGCTGACGAGTATTGGATCCCCTTAGAATTACAATCAAATAAAATCAATCATCTTTTGCTTATACTATGTCATCATCCTCAGTGTTGGTAATATGCCACTCAGTGTTAGGCTCATACCGGCCTGAAACACATAGTGTGAAAGCTCCATAATGTCTCTCCTCATATAGCCCAGGAAAGTAAGTCTCAGGTCATTTACACCTATATGGACTATGATGGAATCATACTGGTACCTTTGGTGTAATGACTCAACTGTTTGCATGATTTGGGGGATGCTGGCTCCAGATAAGCAAATAACCATTACACTCTCCTTGTTCATCCTGTTTAGAGGGGCATAGGTATACCTTACAATCGAGACCCTTATGATGAAAGTCCTATGAAGTATGTTTGCTTGCCTTAGGGGCTTAGTGTTTGGAGGTCCATTGAGTGTGACTGTATGTGTTGTGCCAGGTGTTCTTTCTTCTGAGTCCCTTTGAGCTTGCTGAGACATAGCTGTGACAACAGATGGTCTAGGCAATATTTGTTGTTTAGGACAATTGATTTTAAGTGTCTCAGCATATGTTAGTCTATGTGTTTGTGTGGTGTGTAAGGTGGGTGTTGTGTGTGTGGTTTTGACAACCTCATGTGCTCTTGTATGTGAGACTTTAGCCTCCAGTGTCATTCTGTAAGCACACCTCTCACATACTGTGCTTCTTTAAGATTGTCGGTAAACATGAGACAATTGCTACATTGTCTCAAGATGCCCACATTTACCAAGCTGGCTACAGAGAAGTTAGGAAATTGCATATCCATGCCGTCCAGTGTTTTGATTGGTAAGCTACCGGGTGGCGGTGTATTGGTGTTAGAAGGCTACTAAGGGTACTTTGTTGGTGCAGACTAATAAGGGCTCTTTATTTGAGCAGATTATACTAAATAGTACTAAATTCTGCTAACATTAATGTTTACACAATACTAAGGGTGCCTTATTAGAGGCAGATTATGTTAAACAGTACTACATTTTACTAACTTTAATGTTTACACAATAGTAAGGATATTTTATTGGGTCAAATTATACTAAACAGTACTTACTTATACTAACTTCAATGTTTACACAATAGTAAATGCTACTAAATCTATAAGTATTGGCAGTCTTTGCCCAACGAGCTTGTATAAGCTTGTAAGCACACACGGTATTTGCGCTATATTTACTGCTTTACAGGGTACAGTTTTATGGGGTGTTCTATGGGGAAAATGTGTTTTTTACAAGGGATCTGTGGAAAACATGGGTGGGAAGAATACTTAAATAGCTTATACAAAAGACAATAGCAATGAAAGAGGGGGAGGGACTTTGGGAATCAGATTACCATAAGGGACAGAGGCCAGAGGCACAACCTTATAAAACCATAATAAAGTGAGAAAATTCAAGCTGCAAGAAGCAAACTTTCATGAAGAGGAATCCAATCAAATATAGCCAATATTGGAGCTGTAATCCTGTGGTTAGAATTTCAGTCTTAATGTCTCAGTGGGGGCTGAAGCAGACACAAAGAACTGTGGAAAAACAATAGCAAAATAAACAGAAAGGCACTGGAATGCAACTTTAAGTAGGCAAATAATAGGCAGAATATAAGACTCTAGCAGCAAAACTGGAATATATATACAGCTGAAAAAGTACTGAAGTACAAACCCTGTAGCAGAATTTACAAAACTGCTACTACTGGAATCCCAATGGGGGTAGCTCTATGCTAGCTATGGCAGGCTAGCTACAGAGGGAGCCGATCAAATAAAGCCAATATTGCTCTTTCAGAATCTTTAGCTTAATAGTAATAAATTCTACTTGTAGAGATAAATGTGCAGTATAATGTATAAACACAATCTTCCTACAACTGCAAATTATAATACAATACTATAGCCCCAGAACAAACTAAAAAATGCAAACAAACATGGAAAAAAGCAAACAAGTACAAAGAAGTATCACCACACAGGTAACTATAACAAACTCTCTGTGCTTTTGGTACCTAGGTTGCTGTTTTTCCCCACTTGGAGCTCATGCAACCAGCAGCTTGGGTGCATGTATAGAAGGTGCCCAAGGCTTTGGAAGACTGGCTGGCTGTTATATCCTTGACAGGCTATAACCCATACAGCTAGGGCTATTGCAACAGTGATATATTTGAACATCTACTATTATGTAAGTTTTCTTACACAACTGTACTTTCCTTATAAGCAGTAGCACCAGCTATGGTAAAAGCATGTTGCGTAACATGTTTGTGCAGTACTAACAACATCCGTGTGGCATGTAAGCAATACAACAACATGAACACATAACAGTGACAGCATCAGGAGTGTCAGGCAAGCAGTTACACAGCATACATACGTAACACCAGCAGCAGCATCATGTGTGTCACACAAGCAAATAGCATACGCTGTTAGCATCAGCTGGTGTATGCAGGCAATGCTACACAAATAAAAAGTGCATACTTGATTTTAGCACAATCAGCAATAAGTACATGTGCATGCCTTCCATTAATTAAAACACTGAATGAAATAATGAATGAATAAATGCATATGCACAGACACACCCACACATACTCATGTATGTACAAATATGTCTACACAAAATTAAATAAATAAATGAGCAAGCAAATGCATAAAGCTTGGGGTCAAGTAAATGAGCCATTATCATCATCATCATCATTGCTGTTTTCCATATCTTTCCATGGGGCCGGGGTATTGTGTCAACTGTCCCCACGTTGCTCTGTTCAAAGCCATTCTCCTACCTTCTTCAACAGACATGCCCACCTTCCTCAGGTCTTCTCTCACAGAATCTCTCCATCTCTTGGTTGGATGCCTCTGTCTCTCTCAGATCTGCTTTAGCAAACCATCTTCTGCTTTCCTACACATATGACAAAACAACCATAATCTGTTACACTAATGACCACCAGGGACTTTATAAGCCATGCAACGCAACCCAACCCACTTGTGTCCCTCTGTACCGTGGATGTTTATTAGGAGGGGTATGTTAGTTGGGGGGCATGCTTTGAGCTCTGCAGAATGGCTACATGTGCCATTTTGGCTATTGAATATGTTAGAAGTTGAAATGTCTCAGACTGGTAGACCAACAAAACGAGCCTACTACAAAGTAGAAGGGCATGCACCTTCAGTTGTAGTACACATCATTGTATTCAATCAACTGAAATTCTTTTGAAAAGTTAAGTCTCTCATAAGCTTTACTCTTCTGCTGCAAGATGTTGATGATGCCCACATAGCTATGTTGAAAGAACAAATTACACACCACTTATAGTGCAGAAAGTGTCTATATTATACTACTACAACAGTGGTCAAACTTAAATGTGCCATACATAGATGTCCAGTTCTCCTGCTGACCTATTCCCCTTTAATATACCCTAACATTATACTTGCCTTTAAGCCAAAAAAATGAAAGTACATACTAAGTGCATCCTTGATAATTGCTGGATCCCTCAGGAAGCTAAATGCTTTCAGTTCCATTTGCAGAAAGCAGAGTCCCCTCATATTTAGTTTATCTTGTCTGTCTTGATGCTTTCTCTCCTGATGAAGTCTGAATCCTACGCAGTTGTATTGTGCAGATACGCAGTGCTCCTTGTTTTAGAGAAGCATGTATCCCTCAAAAACGTCTGGAATGTATAGCACTCAAAAATGTTTATGAAGCCCCTCCCTTTTTCTCACCCATTTGCAGATTCTATGAGAAACCCACCAAAGACACAGTAGGAGACTGAGGAGTTCTAATATGTACAGAATAGAGTTAGCATAGCTTTCATGTTACAGTGACACAGTTTCTTCTAAAATGGACAACTTTTCAGCTTACTATATGAGAAACAAATATTATACAATTCTATGTTTCATATCACATGCCCTCTTTGGATAGAAATGTAAATGCCTCTTTAGCTACTTAAGAGCACCTGAGGACAACTTAATTTCAGAATACAAGTTATTATCGTGATAATTATTTAGCATTCTACCTGCCCATATCTGAATGCTGCAGTGCTCCAGTCCTCGAGATCACTGCATTTGCAGAGCACAAAAACAAAAATAAAATATCACAAATGAGTGGTTAAATGTGTTGAATCAAGCAAGATAGTAAAAAGTAGATTACCTTTCTATAATCTTTAGGGTCCCTATTAAATTGCCGAACGTTTCAAAGTTCGAATGTCATATGGTCGACACCATATGATCGAGCTTTGAAAAGATCGAAGGTGAAAGGCAATGGCTCCGTACACCCAGAATGGGAAAATTTCCCTTTTCTGCACTGAAGTGCGGTCTTGGAGTTGGTATATTTAAGTAGGGGGGTGTGGGGGGACAGGGGGGCTTGCCCCCCTGCTCAGAGCATTTTTTTAAACTTTTTTATTATATATTTGAGGTTTCAAGTTTCACTCATATGTTGTCGAACATATGAGGTTCAAAATTTTTGAGCTTCAATTATATAATATAGACCCTAATCATTAGGCATAATTGAATAAGGTGGCATATATGCCTTAGAGCTGAGTCCTGATGCACACCCACTACTACTGTAACACCCTCTGAGAGTCCTAACACTGTTCATACTTGGGTCACAGGATCCCCGACATAGCCGACACTAATTTCCAAATGTTTCTGAGACTTCAAACCATTTCAAGACTGCCCAGATCAGCTTTCTTATCACACATGAAATTTGTAAAGACAGTGCTCAAGTTCATAAACAGACTGAAGAGGAAGCTTATGTATACAAATGATTCTTATTTTTTTTTTCCTGTGGGAAAGGAGTGACTGATTACGGCTTTAATACATTTAGTTTACTGCAATGACTGTAGAAACGTAGATGATCAAAACTGGAATTGGACTGATGCAGCCATTGCTGTGAATGATAGAATTGCATCAGTGACTATAACTATAACTAAAACAGTACGGCCATTACTGTGAATGGCAGATTACTAGCAGACTAGAGCTACAAATTGAACAGTACAGTCATCAGTGTGAAAGAGAGAACTACATTAATGACCAGGAGTGGAATTTGAATGTAGTACATCCACCGCTGTGAGTGATAGAATTAGATCACTGATCAGGACAGGAACTGGAACAGTGCAGTCACTGCTGTGAGTGATAGAACTGTATCAGAGATCAGCACAGGAACTGGAACAGTGGAGTCACTGCTGAGAATGATAGAAAAATATTAGTGACATGAAATGGAAGAGTACAACCATCTGAATGGCAGAATTATGACAATGACCAAAACTGGAAGTGGAACACCACAGTCATTGCTATTAATGATAGAACTATATCACTGCCTAGAACTGAAACTGGAACAGTACAACTACTGCTGTGATGGACAAAACCATATAAGTGACTAGAACAGGAACATTAAAGCCATCTCTGAGAATGATATCAGTGACCAGGATACAAACTGGAACAGTATAGATATCTATGTGATTAACAGAAGTACATTAATGATCAGAACAGGAGCTAGAATGGTAAACCCATTAATAAGAATGACAGAGGTATATCAATGTCCATAACTGGATCAAGAACAATACAGTCATTGCTATGAATGATGGAAACCTATCAATGACCAGAACTGGAAATGGCATAGTACTGTACAGCCATGGCTATTAATGACAGAACTATATCACTGCCTAAAACTGAGAATGGAACAGTACAGCTTCCGTTGTGATGCACTGAACCATATCAATGACTAGAACTAGGAAAGTAAGGTAATTTCTGTGAATGATAGAATGATATCATTGACCAGGACTGGAACTTGAACAGTATAGCTATTTATGTGAGTAACAGAACTACATTAATGACCAGGAACTGGAACAGTAGAACCATTGCTAAGAATGACAGAAGTATATCAATGTGCAGAACTTAAACAGGAACAATATAGCCATCGGTGTACATGACATAAATACAGCAATGAACAGAACTGGAAATGGACCAGTGCAGCCATTCCTGTCAATGATGGAACTGCATTAATGTCTAGAACTGAGTGGAACAGTACAACTACTGTTGTGATGGAGTGAACCATATCAGTGACTAGAACTGGAACAGTAAGGCCATTTCTACAAATGAGAGAATGACACCAGTGACCAGGAGTGGAACTGAAGCAGTATAACTATTTATGTGAATGAGAGAACTACATTAATGACTGAAACAGGAACTGAAGCAATACAGCCATTGCTAAGAATAACAGAACTATATCAGTGTGTAAAATTGAAACAGGAACAATATAGCCATTAGTGTGAATGATAGAAGTATATCAATGACCAGAGCTAGAAATGGAACAGCACAAACATTGCGATAAATGATGGAACTATATCATGGATCAGAAAGGAAACAGTATAGCAAATTGATGTGAATAATAGAATGGCATCAGTGACCAGAACTGGAGCTAGAATAATAAATCCTTTGTTGTAAATGACAGAACTACATTAGTGACTAGAATCAGAACTGGAATTGGAAAAGGAAAAGGACAGTTATTGCTGTGAATGATGGACCTTTATTAGTGACCAGAACTGGAAATGGAACAATATGGCCAATACTGTGAATGACAGAGATGTATCAGTGTCCAGAAAGTGAACTGGAACTGTACAGTCATTTTTTCCAAATGATAGAACTGTCTCAATGACTGGAAGTAGAACTGGAACAGTACAGCCATTACTGTGGAGGATAGAAAACTAGATCGTTATTGCAATTGCTGAGGTGGATACAGCTATATCAGTTACTTGAATGGGAACATTATAGCCATTGGTGAGTGGATAGAATATATCAGTGGACAGAATTTTAATGTACCAGCACAGTCATTGCTATGAACAACAGGAATACATCAGTGAATACCTGGCACCTAGAAGAAGAAACGTAGAAAACAAACAGGACCTTCTAGGCTAAAAAAAAAATTATGGCTACTTACACATTGCCATTGCAGAGTCACAAATGCCTTACCAGCTTCTTCTTCTTTTATGGCTGCATTCTATGAAAGGGTATCCCCCCTCTTTATGGAACCAATGAAATATTCAGCATGGAAGGGCAGACATCCATCAGAGGCAAAACAGATACTTTGAGTGGAAGAAATCCATATGAAATGGAAGTGGTCTGCATGAGACACACCAAGAGTGACAAAGAAGACCAAATAAAAAAAGATCAAGCAATCCACTCTTGCAGCATCCGGAATGAGCTATTTTTGTAAGTAGATATAATCAGGATCATGTGACTCATACAAGTACTAGTAGTGGAATTACATATGCAGTGCCTGTCACGACAAAAACATTATGCAGCACTAGAAAGTAGCAGTTTCATAATTAAAGGATACAGCAAATACTGTTATCAGAATTATGTAGTGTGCAATGATCAGAATGACACAGCAAAAGACAGGGATATCATGGAATAGAAAATTCTGTAAGCTCTGATATAAGGATCTTTGAGAGTATGCATGCAGTGTTAACACAGCAAAGTCACCAGTGGAACAAGTGTCCATCAAGTTACCTAGCTCAAGATGAAAGTTATTAAAGCAAACAGCTGTCTTCAGTGGTCCATCCTCAACCCCTTTATTCCCAATTTGCACATGGGGTCAGGGTGTCACTTCGACAGTGACAATCATCTTTAGGCAAGGTTTACACTGCCGGGTGTCTAGCCCTGCCCCAGAGCTGCCTTTAGTGGTCTATGTACCTAATGATATCAGAATGAACCAGGCTGTCAAGAAGCAATTTAAACATCCAGTATCATCTTCAGCCACTACTATTCATCTGTACCAATCTGCATAAATACTGATGCAGGGGGTTACAAAGATTTCAGATCAGTAAGGCTGTGTATTGCACTGCAAATTTTGTAAGTCTTACATCCAGAATGTATTTTCATACTACTATACATGTTCAATGTACTTCTCATATTCTGTTTATCTTTAACTTTGCCAAAACATCCGGGTTGTGTCAGAAAATTACTTCATATGGCCAGTACATATACAGTTACGTCAGATAAATAAATAAGCATCATGTAAATTTATGTTAATTTCTTTCTTGCCTTTTTTCTGTTAAAATGCTAGGCTCATGCAACGAATATTTAGAAATATTTAAACATTGTGTAAACAAGCTCATGTATATATGTTTTACCCTGCAATTATAAATGTACATCATGTGTAACTTAAATGTGGAACTTTTCTCCCTGGGCCTCCGCCAAAAATGGGTTTTACTCAGTTGGACTTTTCCTGGTCAACAAAGACAAATAAAATAAGAAAAAATAAATAAATATACCCTCTGTGCAGCTAGTGGAACAAGAATCAAAGTGACATTGCACATAGCCATAACAGAATGATATAATTAAAGAGTGGCTGCTTCAGGGTTAGGTAAGCTTTTAGGATAAAGCAATTTCTGTAGACACCACTGTTAGAGTCTTTTGCTTAAGCAGTAGTAGGGGCACAGAACCTTCATAAATACATGTATCATCATCACACACTATCTGCATTTAATCTTATTATTCTCAGATAAGACTGTACTGGTATCATGGTCACATAAGAAGTATTACTTGTGACACTAGAATCAAACATTCCAGCCAAATATCAGCATTGGATGATGTTTTTCAGTTAGGAGTATCAGCATCATGTGGACTGTGGGATAATGGTTTTAGCAGCTGGTTCAGGGAAACAAGAGTCAGGCTGTTCTAAGGCATTAACTCTACAAGAATAGTAAGAACTCAAGCCAAGACTGCATTATGCAGTTGGTCTGCAACACATAGCAGAAAGCTGAGATTATTATGTTGAAACTGCTACTTTTAACCATGAAATATCGCTTCTTCTTGTTGATTCTGAATTCTATGCATGTTATACAATGAGCAGTTTTACAACATTTGCTAGATCGGTACTACCATATTAAGGCAATATACAAGAACTCTTGCTCTGTCTTTATACTTTATAATATTCTTTGTTAAAAGTTATACATTTTCAGAAGCATTTGATTTCACACTTATAAAAGAATTATGGCTTCCTCACCCTTGAACGGTAAACATTAGTAAGCATTAAATATGTGACTATTCTCCTCTAAAGGTAAAATGTGGTTATAATAATGGATATGGATGTTTTGCATTATCTGGCTCATGCAACATTACAGTTCTCTTAACAGCTGCAATAGTGTATCTTCAGTTGTAGCAGTTTCTCAGGAGTTAATGGAATTTGTAAAACAGACCACAGAAAGTCTAGGTCTTCTTTCATCATATCCTCCTTATCCATATCATGTTATTTTCTTTACCTTTTACCTTCTTTAAAAGGACTGCTTCTTTTCTGTCTTTAATCATCCTCATTTATGTTTGGCTCAGACCTTGTTTTACACTATAGTTAGAAGTTATCCAGCCACCGCCAGAAAAGTAGCTAAATTGCAGGCCTTTGTTCAGGGTTTTCTTTTGTAGTCTGAGGAATTGATTCTGCAAGGGTGTCTCAGTACAGTGACAGTTTTAACACATCTGCAGTAGTGTGGGGGGAGGGGACTCTCAATTCCTCTTGAACTACAAAAGAAAACACTGAACAAAGGCCTGCAGTTTAGTTACTTTTCTGGCTGTAGCTGGATAACTTCTAAGTATAGTGTAAAACAAGGTCTGAGCCAAACATAAATGGGGGTGATTAGAGACAGAAAAGAAGGATTCCTTTTACAGAAGGTAAAGAAAATAACAGTAACCCTCACAGATCCCATTATATGTCAATGGCATTGGAATTCAAAGTTACTTCCTTATGTCTGGCATGAATCATACAAAGCATTATGGGAAAGAGAAAGGGTTGAGGGATAACAAGGTCACGTTGATACATCAAGTCCCATTGGTAGCCATGTTGTGAAAAACAGGCTAAAAATACAAACAAAGCACTTAGAGTGATTCTGAGGTGTTAAAATAGGTCAAGAAACAAAGATAGAGTGAAAAAAAAAACATTTTTTTAGTTCTGTGGTGGAGTTTTCCTTTAAAGAAAGATGTACCATAGGGATGGAGTTATGGAAAGGAAAAAAAAACTGAAATTTAAAACACTATGCTGTAAATGTTGCTGTAAATAAGCCAAGTGTGTTACAAGTAGATATCAGAATGGTATGAGAGCCGTGACTTTATTTCTGAATAGGACAGTTATCCATGATTGGAAATCATTTAGAGATACAGTAAACATGCACTCACATAAGAAATGGACTGTTAGCAATAGTATATAGGTATGAGGAATTTCATGAGTATATCTATGGTAATGATGTTCAGATAGAAATAGACCATAAACCTTTGCAGCATATATTCAGAAAGTCCCTGAATAATGTACCTTTAAGACTGCAGGGGATGCTAGTTAATCCACAGAAGTACAATCTGATAGTGCTATACTGAACAGACAGGAACGCGTGTGTGTGTGTGTGTGTGTGTGTGTGTGTGTGTGTGTGTGTGTGTGTGTGAGTGTGTGTGTGTGTGTGTGTATATACACACACATATATCTATATAATTATATATTTATATACATGTATATACATATATATATATATATATATATATATATATGTGTGTGTGTGTGTGTGTGTGTGTGTGTGATTGTGTGTGTGTGTGTGTGTGTGTGTGTGTGTGTGTGTGTGTGTGTGTGTGTGTGTGTGTGAATTTATGTCAATATATCGAAAAGACAACACATTGAAAGGCACCTGATCAAATACAACTTGTCAATCAGCAGCCTTTTGAAAAATAAAAAAAGGAACCACTGCACGCCTCACACATCCTGCTAATTTTATATACCAACTATAAGATTGCACTTGAGTGGGGAAATGGTAAATTCACCAATCTCTACTATACCACATTCACATACATCTGCATGCTAATATTATCCAAAAAATTATAGAGTTACAGGCAGGATTTAAAAAGGAGATAACTATTTATGTGTAATATTTATTTATTTATTTGCATTTGTTTACTGGAAGGTCTACTGGGCCAGAGTGAGCCCATTTCCAGTAGATGCCCAGGGAGGAAAAGCTCCAAAAACAAACAAACATGATAAAGCTACAGAATCAAAACAAAATCAAACAGCCATGATACAGAATACTAAATTACAGTTAGATTACTGATATACTACACTGTTGTAGACTTCTGTGTACCTCTTGTGTGCTAACGTCTATGTATGTGTTGTTTCTTATTTGGCAAAATATGATTTGAGCTGCTGAATTTAGCAGTCACTCATTTTTCCTTTATTCTTGTTTTGGCATCCAAAATGGCAGAGTACTTCTAATTAGAGGCAGATCATAGTCATAGTCAAATGAAACCCTAGGCAAGCAAATGGACAACATATCTGTTAACAGCTTGGAAATATCCACTGCATGCAGAAGCAGCTCATAGCCTTACTCATTGGAAGGACAAGCAATCTGCATCTGTAAAGAGGCTTGCAATGCCTTCTTTATTTAAATACATACTTCTGCACATCCACTATATGTTGTTGTCCTGGGGAGTCTAATACCATTCCCACTCCATGGCTAAGCATCCTGTCTCCATTTCAGAAAGGATGAATGCTTTACACCCATTCCAGCCTGCCTCTCCCTCAGAATGGGCACACCCATCCATCCCTGCCAGCACCATTCAGCTTCTGAGCCATTTATCATACTCGGGTCACCTGAGATTTAGGCAAGGCTTTCTCCCTCATTGCGATTGTTCCTTGGAAGTTTTATGTTTAGTATGCTTTTCCAGTGGGAGAAGAAGGTGGACTGGTCTGTCTGTGCTGGGGGACATGTAAGAAGTCTTTAAGTGAGACTGCTTGATTGGTCAGAGGGCTGTTTCCTTTGTTGAGTCAGTGGTCTCTGCCTCTATAAATCTGCATAAATGCATTGCTCTTGGCTCATTTCCACAGAGCTCACAAACACTTGGCTTGTATCCAGTGCAATCATAACACAGATAAGTACTTTAAATTATTTTTTTTCCACTTTTATAAAATATTTAAGAGTACTGGTGTCATATCTTTACATTATTTATTGCATTTTTCTGCACTTTATCACTGTAAAGGGCTGTTTTTCACTGACCTTGCTGCTGGTTTCTCTGCATTAATTCTGCATCTGCTAGGTAATTTTAAATTTAACATGCTTTTATAGTGGCAGAAGATGATGGACTGGTCTGTCTGTGCTGTGGGACATGTGAGAAGTCTTTAAGTAAGATTGCTTGACTGGTCAGAGGGCTATTTGCCCTATTTAGTCAGTGGTCCCTGCCTCTATAAATCTGGCATATTTGCACTGCTCTTGGCTCATTTCCACAGAGCTCACAAACACCTGGCTTGTATTCTGTGTAATCATAGCACATATTTGTACTTTAAATTGATTTTTTGCAGCTTTATAAGATATTAAAGAGTACTAGTGCTGTATTTTCAGATTATTTATTGCATTTTTCTGCACTTTATCACTGTAAATGGGCTATGCTTTTCACTGACCTTGCTGCTGGTTTCTCTGCATTGTATTTTTTTTTGTTTGACATTTGTTGACTGGGTTAGTCCGACTGAGCCAAGGCCCTTTTTCAGCAGAGGCCCCGGGGAGAAAAGCTCCACAAGTACTACAAACGTATAGACTAGCGAAATCTCAAGATTCAGTACAATATAAAAATAATTGCATAATGATGAAGTACATTATTTACACATTAGAGATTATATACAAACTTATACCAATGAATCAAGCAGTACAGTCAATCTAATGGAGGGTCAACTACATATTCATGGAATAATATACAAGGATAAGTGCTGTTGATATTTAATTCACTTTGGTAGGTCTAGATAAGTGAAAGTTGCATGTTGCAGGAGACAAGGAGTTCAAGAATTCAATGTACAGCCAATGAGTAGACATAAGAGGAAGAAAAAGGGAGGTAAGGTGAGGGAGAGGATGAGAAAAGTTGTTTTAAAAGTGTGTTTAGCTAACCAGTTTGTTTGATGGGCCTGTTTGAAGTCACTTGAGCTAACTATAGTGTGGTTTTACATTAAGAAGGCCTGGGACTAGTTTTCGATTGTGAGTAGAAGGTGACCTGGACTGTATGAGCTGGGGTCCTACAAGAAGGCTTTAAGTGAGACTGCTTGGTGGGTCAGAGGACTATTGGCTTTGTTTAGTCAGTTTTCTCTGCATCTGTAAATTCAGCTAATTTGTACAACACTTCACACTGTTCGTTGACAGTTGGCAGTGCCCTTTCTGTATACAGGCACACAGAACTGAGATTTTTCCATATAAAACTACCACTGAAATTTCTACAACAGCCGCAGTGGTGCAGCGGTAGCATTATTGCCTCACAACAAGAGGTTCTCCCGTTCGATTCTCGGCTTGGGTTGGGAGTTCCTTGTGTGTGGAGTCTGCATGTCCTCCCTGCAGTCGAGTGGGCATTTGAAAGACATGCGTTGAATGGACGTGCCTTTGTTGAAGCCTGGGCGTCGGGCTGGCAACTCGGCACCATAAAAAAAAAACAACTGCCAATCATTAGCGGACTGGAGTTCTGCTGTGGTGACTCCTAACCGGGAAAAGCTGAAAGACAAACAACAACAACTTAGTTGTGCAAACAGTAACTAATTTGTGCACTGGGGAGCACCCCCCCCATGAGTTTCACCTTACATAGTTCTGATTGAAGTCTATATCCTTACAGCACCTGAGCTAACCAGCTCTACACCCCTCTTTACTAACCCCTTGTAGAACAAGAAATAAGGATCTGTAGTCATGAAGATGCACTTCCCTGCTATCTCTGCAGCAAGCCTGATGGAGGTGAGCATCCTGAGGCATTGTAGCAATTGTCTTATGATTACTGACAACCACTTAATTTTTGAACAAAGTAATACAATGTGTGAGAGATGTAGTTGTCATTGGAGGAAAGGCTGTCACATGCAAGCACTTATAACAACAAACAGGTTGTCGTTAACACACACAGTACACCCACCTCACATAGTATGGATCAGATAAATAGACCCACATTGGCTGAGGCTCTTAAATGTAACCGTCCTAAAGCACAAAAATCTCCTAGACGTTGCACAAACAAAAGGTATCCTCAGCAACCTCAAGAACATTGCACAAAATCAACATCCAACATATGTCCACAAAGCCCATTAGCCTTAATACCACTGAAACCAACCTCATACTGTCTACCAGGGGCCAGGATCCATCAGATAATACACACATTTAGGCGATTGAACCTCAAGTACCAGTATGGCTCAGTCAATGTCCATGTGGATGTAAATGACCTGAGCCGTATCTCCCTGGACTACATGAAGTGTGACATGATGGAGCTGTTAGACTATGTGTATCAGGCTGGTATGGGCCTAGCACTGAGCAGCTTTCCTACCGTCTCCAAGGATGGTGCCATAGTATGAACAGAAAATAATTGACTTTAGCAACTGTCTTAGAGTACAGTGTCATTCAAAGGGGGTACAATATTTGCCACTTGGGAGGATATGGTTGACTGGCTTACACTGTTTGCCATGGATAGTCTACAGCTGTCACCTCTGGAATTTCAAATACTGGCTAAAACTTTGCCAGTCTGATAAACCTGATAAACCTATCAATATAGCAAAACCAGCCCTGGAAAATCTGAAGGTGTTACTATTTACTGCCAGGAGCTTAAACAAGAAACTTAACTCCCTGCAACCTCTCCTTACCCTGGAGAATGTAGATGCCTGTGCAGTTACTGAGACAAGGTTTAAAGCCATGGAGAGCACCCTGGCAGGGCAGGGCTACAATGCCTTTCACACAGTTATACCAGCTACTGCACAGGAAGAGGCAAAAAGTGGCAGTCTCTCTATTTACATTATAAAGAAACATACCTCAAGGACTGTCCATCCGTATGGCACGCTTAAGCTACAATACATCCAACTTACCTTATACAAAGTTCCGTTCCATATCTTTACAAGCTGTAGGTCCCCTTCTATGACCTAAGAAAGCTATTATACATACTTAAATTTGCTGGGGACATTCCCCATTCAACCTAACATCATACTCACGGGCTACTTTAACTACCCCATTATAAACTGGGATTCATACATGGCCCCTAGCATGCAGGCCCAAAGATTCTTGGAGTTTGCAGATCCAAACCCTTTGGATCAATTAGCCTGTATGCTCACTAGAGGCATGGACATCTGTAACCTGGTCCTCACAAACATGACTTGAACATTGCACTCTCCCTAGTGTAATGTCCTTGCTGTTAGGTCAGACCATAAAGCTGTCTCCTTTGAAATAATGGTAAAACTAGGGACACTGGTTAACCATGGAACTTTTAACACTTATACTAGGGCAAACTTCTTATTATTAAGTGACACACTGGCAAAATGACAAGCCCCACAAACCTTGAGAACACCATTGCCCATGTGGAATCATCAACAGCTGCCCCTACCCAGATTAAGCACAGGGTCATTTCTTCAAAAAAACAAGTTACCCTTGTGGAGTCCCAACATTGACAGGTTGTATAACAAAATGAAAAAAATCATGGCAAAGGTTGTATAACAAAATTTAAAACATCATGGCAAAAACTAGGTAACAAAATGAAAAAATTCATGGGAAAAATTAGGAGGTGCAATGCTCAGTAAGGTACAAAAATCTCTCATCAATTTAAGCAAGCGAGTCAGTGGGCTAATAAAGTCTACAAAGCCAAGTTTGAAATAAATTTACCAATAACAAAGCTTTCTTCAGCTATATCCATAACCTTAACGGCAATACACAACAAAGTACTGAATTAATTGTAAATGGTGTTACCTACATGGAGTGGGAAGATATTGTAAATCTCCTGGCTGAGAAATTTAGCTGTGATTACCCCCGTCTCCCTGTCAGATGCCCTTCAGGAAATACCCACATCCATAACTCACACAGCAGACAGCAAGTGCTCAAGGTGCTCTCCAAGGGCAAAAGTACTGCATTGATGGGTCCCAATAGAATCAGAGAATACCCGCTTAATAGCATGAAACATGAACTACTGGGATCACTAGATACACTATTTAACCACAGTCTCCAAACAGGCTTCATGCCAAATGAATGAAGGACTGCAGTGGTTTATCCCACTGTAGAAGGGTGGTCCATCCACAGACCTAGGGAATTATTGACCTATAAGCCTGACTAACCTGATGTACAATGCTATTGAGAGAACACTCACACATATCCCAAATTATGACATAGGTAGCCTACAAACACTGGACTCAAATCAGTTTGGGTTTGTCAAGGGCAGGTCTTTCCTACTTAACTTAGTGAACCTCTTCAAGAATGTCACCAAAGCAATATATGAGGGCAAAATGATGCAATACTGCCTACCTTGACCTGACCAAGACATTTGACACAATACCCCACTTGGACATTGCAGAAAAGCTCATTAAACCAGGCATAACCCCCTACATCACCCACTGGATAGCCAGCTGACTCACAGACAGGACCCAAGAAGTTAGAATAGGAAAGTCTTCCTCAACAAAAAGGCCAGTTACCGGTGGGGTGCCACAGGGCTCAGTGCTGGGGCTGCTCCTATTTGGTATCTACTTCTCTGAGCTCAAGGCTAACATCTGGCTGACACAACGTTTGCAAATGTTTACAAATTGGGTGTAATCACTGAAACCCACAAAGACGAAAATACCATCCAAGATGGCATGACACAGACTAATAACTGGTGCATGAGTCATGGTTGAAAACTCAATGCCAACAAGTGCATCATTGTATCTTTCAGAAAGATGGCCATGCCAGCAATCTACTACATTAACAATACACCCTTAACAGTAGACCCTGTAGTCAAGGATTTGGGAATGCATGTAGACACTGATTTTGCATTTGACTGTCATACGCTTGTTATAGTGAGGAAATCATTCTATGCTGCACAACTTATAAGCAGGGATATGGTATCTAGAGCCAAACAAGTCATTGTTCTGTTGTACTATGCTCTCATAAGACCAGTCATTGAGTACAATGATCCCCTTCAGTATGTACCTGACCTGGCGTATGCAACAACTGAAGCATCCTCAAGAATACATGGTATGGAAAGCAAGTCCTATGCAGATTGCTTCAAAGCCTTGTCATTGTATTCAGTCTTTTACAGGCTGCTGGGAGGTGATCTATGCCTGGCCTACCGAGCATCCTCTGATCCAGCCATAATGGAGCTGATGCACATAATAAAGCAAATAGCATCAGGAAGACCAGATCCAGGGATCTGAACCTTGCCTAAAACATAAACAGAACATGTTAAAGGGACACACATGTCTCAGAGGTTCTCCTTTCTCTGGAAGATACCCCATGTCCATGTGAAGCAGAGTTCATCCCTGCACTTATTCAACTGAAACTTGGATCAGTGGAGAGGGAATCGTAAATTTACCCTATTCTGGCACCCATGTCGCTGTTTAAAAGAGGAAGCTTGTAAATGCTCAGCCACCCATGCCCAAATATATTAACCCTTACAAAACCATGGGAACCAATACCTATCAAATTTTATTAGGAAGCATGGTTAGGCATAAAAATGCCTCCTGGGTCAATAGCCTAGTTAGCTACTATGATAGCTCTCAACTGTCCAGATTTGTGCAGATTGTCTAGATTTTTAATTCTTATTTTTGGTCTGTTTTTCATAAAATTTGTTGTCTTCTGGAAAATCATGAGGACTGAAATCACTAAATAATGCGTTTATATCACGTTATCGAAAGATGAAAATAGCAAACGGTATTTCATCGGCCCCAAAGCATCTAAACATGAAAATATCGAATATTCAGAACAGCTAATTTTTTTCCCATGGAAAAAATTTGCTGCTCCGAAACACATACACACAACACAAGCACATGAAACAAACAGCAACCACACACATACACTTAAATTCCTACATCTAATGCTACACTAAACTAAACATACACTACTATCTACCCACTTACCTTAACCCAAACCTTAACTCTAAAGTCTGTCACTATCGCACACACACCTAACACGCACCCTAACCCTAACTCACTTAACCCACCCCTAAGCCTAATGTACAAACAATCGCACACTTACTTGAACCCAACCCGTAACTTTCCACCACAGCGCTAAGAATAGTGAAGCCACAGAAATGGCCAACCAAATTCTTTTCCGAAGAAAGAATTCGTTGTTCAGCAGCTTCGCTATTTTTAGCGTTCGCTGAATAGTGTTTGATATCAGAACATTCAAAGTTTTAATACTTCGATGTTCTGATATAGACCCTAAATAATGATAATTTGAGTTTCAGACTTCATATCCTTCGTAAATTATATGCCAGTGCAAAGCCTATTGTTCTAGCAACTTTCTAAGTTCATAAGATCAATATTTAAAATATGCCCTATTTTTGGCTTTTGTCCCCCCATTATTTTTGCCTTTGCTCAGATTTCTTGTGCTAAGAGGTTGAGAAGTACAATGATACTATCCTGCATAGACAAGTATATGCAAAAGAACAAAATCAGCAATATTATAAGGTGTGGAGTAGAAAAAGTGCCTATGTAATAGTAGAACTGAGGGAGTCTTATTTAAGAGGCAAAATGTATAGCATCTAAAGCAGTACTACAGTTAAATGAAATTCACTCAGGAGCTGGCCACAGTGTATAATGTTCCTTTTAATGCTGTGGAGATACCAAAGTATCTTGTGCTACTGTGAAACTGTGAAAACAATACTTTAGTCAATTAACTTTCATTCCTAGAGTTAGACAATTTATGTGCCAAGGTAAACACCTCAAAAGACATCATGGAATGTAATTCAAAATTGTGGCCTTGCAGTAGTGACCAGTTTTTTTAATATACCCTTTGTTACAGATGTGCGCATATGTGCTTGCTTTGTGTGCACAGCCATGTAACATCCCAAAGACAAAGCTGCTTCTCTTCACATGTCATCTAGAAGCTTTAATCTGATTAACGGAATTGCATACTATGAAATGGAGGCTTCGGAATCTAACCTGAGTCTACAAGACAAAGGCTTTTTATCACCTTAAATCCTTAATTTAAGCCTATGTGATATATACTAGGACTAAAGCATTGCTCCAGGAAGACCATATTATGTTAACTGCCTCCTACTTGTTTTCTGTACCCTCGAGGTTCACGATGAAAACAGGACAGAACATGTTACTATTGTAGAGTGCTATGCCACTGTGCATATAGAAGGGATTGTAATCAAGAGGAAGGATTATAGTCCTTGATATACATTTACTTACATGTTTTGATGATGTAAAATTGGTCTGTTTTCCACAATCGTCTTTTGTGTCTAGAATATTTGATTCAATACATCTGATCTTCCTTTTGGGAGCAGTGTGTGCTACACAACAACTTTATTTGGAGACATGACTAAAAGGATCCTTTCTCAGAAACATTTCTCACATCCTCCATTTTTCTGTGACCCAATAGTTTTGATATTTTTGGTTCTTCTTCTTTTTGAACTTCAACATATTTGCCCTGGCTTCTCTATATCTCATTGAGCTTATAATGGATGAGGTGCCAGACAGATGAGTTCATCTTGGTAAAGTTCAACTCCTCAATCACTGTTTTCCTTAGAGAATCACTGCCAGTGCAGTAAGTGTGCTCTGGCAGCGATTACATTCTCCTAGGGGATTCCTCCTTTAATCATGCTTAGATTATGACAGAGCCTATATATATATATACAGAATACAAACTGAATGAACTCAGGCCACCATGCTGGACAGTAAGTTAGTTATGACAGTTCACCTATGGCAAGTAAATGAGATGTGGAAGAAAAACAGATGTTTCAGAAGCCCATATGGACCCATGGAGGACATATACATTCTGTATATAAGGCACCCCAGGTGAAAATTGAACTAGAAAACTAAGACAGGGAGGTGACACTCCTACCTGTTGAACCACTGCACTACCTACATATTTATGGCAGCTCTCTTATGCTTAAATTGCTGCTGACAATTTCTTTTTGATGGGAACATATTTCATCTCTGGATATGTAAATTATTTGCCCATGGGCATTATTTTGCCCATTGTTCTACTGCAAGATCTCAGCTCCTATACCTTTCTGTCCCCATTCTTCTTGTAACAGAAATGGCTTATCCACATCATAACATTTGAGTTTTAATGTTTATATGACTATTTTCTTGAGCATTTTAAAACTTGTATCCTGGTCATAGATCTATTCCAAGGCTACATCTTGCTTTAGCAGCTATCTTAGCCATGCAATATTTACAAAATACTATATCATTCATAAAAACTGCTGTAATGGCTGTATTATATTCTGGCTCTGGCCTTTGCATACTGGCATTAAGTTTTACTTTGTCTGATATTAGTCCTTCTGAAGTTAGAATGTGTTCCATTTAATTTAGCTTTATCATTTATTTTACATTTTCTCCTGTTTAACTTGAAAACTGTGCTGTCCTAAGTTAGTAGTTCTATTGTTTTTTGTCATGCTCTTCTTGTATCTGTCCCCTCTCAGGTAGATCATCAATTATATTCACGGCACCATCCAGACCTTCATTTATCTATGCAATATTCTTCTGGAATATCTGTGCTGCCAATGAAATACCAAACTGAAGTCCACGGAATCTGTACTTTGTTAATGTACATTAAATATACACAAGTTGAAGAATTCATCATCTGTCTTCTGTAAGAACACTGGCTTGTGTTTAGTACTGAAAAATAAAACCGCTTCTTCAACTGTAAATGACAGATAAAATGTTCTTTTAACCACTTCACTTAGATCTTGGGGATCATTATAAATGTAAATCCTGCCTTGCTTTACCACATTAGCTATACTATTTACTGATTGTGTTGGCTATAATTACTTCTTAATGGCAGCCAAACTTTCTGTTTTCTTTGATTCCTGTTTAATTCTACTTCTGGGTGCTAATGGAACTTTCTCCAAAGCATGCATCAGTGGATTGGCATCAAGAGGTATTTGTATATTATAATCTCAGAGAAACCTTCCAGAGCCTGTAGTGTAAATAAATCAGCATATTAATAAAATACCATTTCTATGGCACTTTATAGTAATCACAATGCCTTTGCAGCTGTGTTACTGGTTCTATGCAATCATTTTCTATTACTAGCTTCTTAAAGGCCATACAACACAGATTGTTTTAGAAAATTAACCTCCTAATGCACTACAGTATGAAACATAGTTAAACTCAATAATAAAACCACCCCATAAACCTCCACAAACTCTCCCAATTAACTCCCTCACTCCAGATAACCCAAACTTAACTGCACTGTACCAACTTTTACATTTCTGTTCATGCAAGAAAACTCTGGCAATCCCTCTTCATTCACCTAAATGATGTCTCCATATTCCCCACATTTAGAACTCAACTCAAAAGAAACCCCCATCAAAAATCTGACTTTGGATGCTTTTCAGCTGGACACATTACCTGACTCCAGCGGGACGCATTACCTTACCTGCATGACTTGTGCTTTGACCATCTGTTCTCAGCTGCGTCTTCCTTCTTATATTTCTTACTAAAATTAGTTCACATTTGTTTTTCTATTCTGTTAATCATATCTGCATATTGTATCAATTGTCTATAAGATTATCTACCCTCTGGGATTACTTTACATTTGTAAATTTGTTCAGTTTTTTTTTGATAATTTCTTCACCCAGCCTGTGCCTGCAAATGTTCTATTATGATCACGGTATTACCCTTGTAAACAAACTAAAAAAATAAATAAATGGACAAATGTGCAATAGCAACTTTGGACCAAGTGGCTTTACATGGTGCCCTTATTATGCTTACAACATGCACACATTGTCCTTCATACGATTTTTAGTGTCAGTGCTTCAAAAGTATTTCTGGTCATAGTATTTACACTCATACTCTGTATCTAGTTTATATCTTACATTTCTTCTATTAGTCCCCAGTAGTTTCTTGCCAATATTCTGACTTGCATGCTTGGCTCAGTCTTTCTGATGTTTTTCAGACTTGTGTCAGCCTCTTTCAGTTCAGTAAGGCCAACAAACAGCTTATTATCATATTTCTCTTCTACACACAAATTCTTTTTACCACATTTTTCTTTTTGCACATCTTTGAAAATATTTTTTCTACCACATCTACAAAATGGATTAAATACAGGAGCATCTCCATGTCATTCTTATAGACACACCTTGCATACAAGGCTTGCATTTTGTCTGTGTTTAATTCTTCTGCATCAGTTGGCTCTCTTTTATATGCCATTACAGTCACAGTACAATCTCACTTTATTTCTCAGTTTCACCTTTTTAACTAACATTTTTTTTCTTGTACACTTCTCAGTTTTCTCAATTTACAATACATACATGTGCAGCATTTGATGAGGTCAGATCATATGTCTTACTAATGAATCATGCCACTCAGTTTCTTGCTCAATTCTTATTGGTTATTATAGTACCCTGTATCCTTATAAAGAACAAATGTTGAATAAACAC
>NC_056728.1:1824359792-1824362292 GCF_019279795.1 Protopterus annectens
TATATGAGTATTCTAATTAACCTAAAACAACAGATTTAGAACATTTGCGTAGCAAACAGGACACCTGCATATATGGAACCACAGTGGGCATTACAATGGCATGCAGGTTACATTGATTGCAACAGGCCATCAATGATAGTATCTGAACAGGGGGCATTAATTGGAATACATTTCAACATTTGTAGAACAACAGGACACATGTCCCAACAGTAGGTTTGGTGGAAAACATACCCATTCATTTATGTGTTTAGATTATTGGTGAAGATAAGGTGGGGGAGAGAGAGAGATGTTAGTTAACAAATGTAGATTCTTGCAGTGGTCACAGCTTTAATGATCATTGCTTTACTCATTACTCTACAGGTATTATTCCAACAACTATGTCCTTGGGTTGGGCAGTGGTATGTTTGTACACAGTAAAATTACAGCCTTCTTATAGCTAGTTTATACTTTCTCTTACCTGGAAGACCTGTGGAGGGAATGTTTGTTAATACTACATGACTGTTTCTATCCATATTCACATAGTCAGGGTTATATATGTGCACTCATACTGTGTGTGTGTGTGTGTGTGTGTGTGTGTGTGTGTGTGTGTGTGTGTGTGTGTGTGTGTGTGTGTGTGTGTGTGTACGTATGTGTGTGTGTGTGTGTGTGTGTGTGTGTGTGTGTGTGTGTGTGTGTGTGTGTGTGTGTGTGTGTGCTACTGACACATTTCTATCGAGTCACCCTGGTTGTTGGTAGCAGGGACCAGTAGCTGTGACAGCATGACACTTTTGAACATTTCTTGGGGGAGACCATTTGGTGTATGTACTTATCTTGCTGTCATTTGCAGCCTTGGGGTTGGACTGTGGGTGTTGGACACAGTATTACTACAGGCTTCTTATAGCTGCTTTATACCTTTTTTCACCTGGAAGATCTGTGCAGGGAATTTATGTTGACACTACCTGACTGTCTCTACACATATTCACATAATCCTACTTGAAATTATGCATACGGCTTACTGCCACTCCTGAGATTCATACCATGGCTGTTTCTGGTAAAAATACAACATGTGTGTGTTTCATCAGAATAAGCTATTGAAAAACTCCTGTCACTTCCTTGAATGTTTTCTTTCTAATACTATCTTGGCTGTACAATCTGACCTTGTGATTACAACATTCTTTTATATACATTCCTATACATACCTTTTGACACTGCACAGTGTGGAAAACAGTGGTTAGCACAACATTACTATTCTGATATTAGATCTTGGTGCATGAAACTTTCCAGTCATACAATACCAGAGTAAACACAACTGGTCTGGGGATTTTACTTTTATTGACAGGTAATTACACTTTTATTGATATATAACCTGCATGTCACTATTACTCTCCTACTGGCTTCTTCAGTCACTAAAAAACATACCTGTTTTTAAATACTGCAAGGTGAAATTCTACTCCATTTTATTTATTTGACCTACATAATACCAGCTAGATTGTTACTCACCAGCCTCGTGACGCAGCCTTTGCAGCCTGCTGGCGTGGGCTTCCAAGTTCACAGCCCTCTCATCTGCAGCTGTACAGGAGATAAGAGAAAACATTTATGCATACCTATCCATCACATACACAGACTGGAATTTGGAGAACACTTAATTTGACTAATACTTACACATGGCTGGAGCATTCCCTGCTCAGGCATCTTGGACCCACTGGTCCAAAAGGTCATTCTTCCTCCGCTTCAAGTCAGCAAAGTGGTGCCAGACCTGCTCACCAGTCCGAAGGATGCCAGTGGCAATGGTGAGATCTCAGGCAAGTTGGCCCCAGGCATCCGCTTTGTATTGGAAGCCCTGGTACTGGTCCTGCAGCAGTCACCCTTCATGGTCTTTAATGAGGAGTCCAACCATGACCATGGACTCCTGAATGCCCCAACACTGCACCTGAAAGCACACACCTTCACCGAAACCTGCCATAGTGCCTACAGTGGGGAGCTACAACTGGTTATGAACTGTATTCCCAATTCCCACCTGCATGATTTAAATAGGGCTAATTTCCAACCCTTTACTGTGATTGGACAGTTTTAAAACTGCTGAGCTAAGCTAAGCAACGGGCAAGCCTGCTTAGCTAAGATAACTATTGCTTAAAGGGGTAGATGCTTAGCTCTGCTTACCAGTGCGCAAATCAGCTTAGCTATGCTAAATCTTGATTAAACTTTAAATTTCATTAACACCTCACATTTAGGGCTGCTAAACTACCCTGATTAGCATATACATAATAATATTCACTACCTATTTATGAAAAATACATTTTAGTTGGATTTCACATATGAAAATGTATTGACTGCTGTGGGCCTTGAATGGTGACTGACGGCATGCTAGGCAAACACTCTAACCACTACGCTACTCCAGTTTCGCTATTAGTAGTATGTATACTTCTGTTTAGCCTCTTTGATGTTTAAACTCTGCTATGCATAGCTGTGCAATGGGCACACCCGCTCAGCTACGCTTAAACCTTATTGTGCACAGGAAAAA